>NW_028122637.1:0-110428 GCF_965194805.1 Balaenoptera borealis | reverse complement strand
CAGATGGAATATTCGCTAGTGAAAAAAATGAAACAATGCCGTTTGCAGCACCATAGATGAGTCTAGACGTAATCACGCCACGTGTAGTAAGTGAGAAAGCAAAAGGCACATATCCTATCATATCACTTTTAAGAGTTACTTAAAAATTGATACCAATGAAGATATTTCCACAGAGAAAGGCAATCACAGATTCATTAAAAAACTTATGGTTCACCAAATAGAAAGGGATGAGGATTGGATACATTGCCACATTGGGGTTAACAGAGATATACAAACCATGTGAAATATATAACCACCAAAGACGTACGGAAGACCAGGAGAAGACTACTCAACATTGTGTCATAACCTACATGGGAAAAGGATGCGAGGAACAATAGATACATGTATATGTGTGAAAGAACCACATCTTGCACACCTAGAACAAACAAACCATTGTAATCATATTTACTGGGATAAAAAATAAAAAGTAAACTACAAATATGAACAAGAAGTAATGAGACATAAACTTAAAGGGCTTTTCCCTGGCACATTCCATTCTAATTTACAACCTACAACACCACTTCCATTAAGGCTCTGTTTCCCTAGTAACCAAATATGGTAAAGGGGAAATGCTGCCACCTTGTGGCCGTTTCCTGCAAGAACAGCTTTAAACTCACAGCGAATGGTCACTTAACATTCCCAAGGACTCAGGGCTGTAAAGAACACCTGCCCTAAAAAATTGTGCTGAAGGAGGGAATGGACAAAACAATTCAAAACAGGCAAATGTTTCAAGAAGAGAGTATGAAGAGTTAAGTTTTACTCACGCTCTTTTAAAAAAAAGGAAAATGGATAAAAGCTCAACCTCAGGGAGTGTTAGACCCATGCAATCTAATCTACAAAACGTTTCAACTTACACCAGTCGACTGACCATGAGCAAAAAGTCTACAAACAATAAATGCTGAAGGGGTTTTAGGGAACTGTGTACCCTCTACCTGCTGGTGAGACGTAAAGGGGTAACAGCCAATAATGAGAACAGAAAGGAGCTGTGTTTAAAAGTAAAAATGGAGGTACCATTCAATCCAGCAGGCGCACCAATGGACCTCTCACTTGAGAAGACAAGAATCGAGAAGACACAGGCCGCAAAAGCTGCAGTGCAGCCTTATTCACAATAGCCAAGACAGTGGAGCAATCAAAATGTCCAACAACAGGTGAATGGATAAAGAAGAAGTGGTCCATGTACACAATGGAATAATAGCCATGGAAAACAATGAACCACTGCTCTCTGAGGCACCACAAATGAGTCTGGAGATAATCACAAAACATGAGGTAAGTCGGAAAGCAAAAGACCTATATTCTATGATATCACTTATAGGCGTTATCTAATAACTGACACAAAGGAACATATTTCCACAGAGAAAGACACTCACAGACTTAGAAAACAAACTATGCTCATCTAAAAGGAAAGGTGGGGGGAATGGATAAATTAAGATTAGTGTTACTATATGTATACAAACACATATTATATCCATATCTCAAAAAGACCAACCATATAGCAAGGGAGGTCTGCGGAACCCTCAGTAACATTTTACATGGGAAGAGGATCTGTACTTGAATAGACATATATAATGTACAAACGAACCAGATTGTGTACACCTAGGACAAACAATATTCTAAGCTTTACCCCAATTAAAAAAAATTTTAAAACCAAGAAGAAATAATGAGACATAAACTTATGGGGCTTTCTCCATGCACATTCCAATGTAATTTACAAACTAGGAACACGACTTCCAGAAAGGCTCTGCTGCCCTAGTACCCAGATATGGGAATGGAGATATGCTGCCTGCTTGAGGCCACTTCCCACAACAGCAGCTTTAAACCCATTGCTAAAGGTCACTAAATATTCACCAAACTTGCAGTTCGCTAAAAGACACCTGCTTTCTAAAAAAATTCTGGAGTGGAAAATCGACCAAAAATTTCAAAAGAGGGCAACCTTCCAAGAACACAATTTCAAGAGTTCTACTGTACTCCCAATTGTTTCCTTTTTTTTAACAGAAAAGAAAACGGTGGAGAAAAATGATGAGTTTTACGAATTTTCAAAGACATGCAAACCCAAATTACAAAAACCTATCAGCTCACAGCAGCCAGAAGGGCCATTAGCATAAATGCTGCAAACAATATATGCTGAAGCGATTGTGGAGAAATGCGTACCCTCGATTCTAAGGGGGGACGTGGTAAGAGCCACTAATGAAAACACAAAGAAGGTGCTTTGAAAAGGGAAACACGGTGCTACCAGTCAATCAATTACACCCACTGCTGGGCCTATCACCTGAGAAAATGAGAATCGAAAAGTCACAGCCTGGCAATCCTGCACTCCAACAATATTTACCATAGCCAACACTTGGAAGCAATGAAAATGTCCATCAACCGAGGAATGCACAAAGTAGAAGTGGTCCACGTACACAGTGGAAAAGTACTCCAATAAAAAATAAAAATTAAATGTAAAAATCCAACAAAAGTAAGGAGACATCAGCTTGTGTGGGTTTGTCCGGGCACACTCCACTCTAATTTATAACCGAGAAACACCACAGGCCGCAAGGGCTTTTCCCTAGTTACCAGGGTGGGGGACATAGAAAGGCTGCCGCCCTCTGGCAGTTACCTGCAAAAGCAGCTTTAAAGCCTGTGCTAATGGTCACTTCATAGGAACAAGTACTGCAGAACTGTAAATGAAACAGGCCCTCAAAATGTCTTGAGGGAGGTAAAGGCCAAAACATTTCAAAATGTGACACATACTTAAAGAGAACACTTTGAAGAACTAAGGGGTAATCACAGCTTGAAAAATAGCAAAGGACATGCCTTAAAGCTCAATTTCAACAGATTATGTGGCACATTCGAATTCAACCACAGAGAGGTATCAGCTCACACTTGTCAGAATAACCATCAGCAAGAAAACTACAAACACTAAATGCTGAAGGTGTTGTGGAGAAATGCATACCCTCAACTTCAAAGGGGACGTAACTTGGAAAGGGCCACGAATGAGAACAGAATGGAGGTGCCTTAAAAAGGTAAACATTGAGCTACTATATGATCCAGCAGGCCCACTCCTCGACGTAAAACCTAAGAAGAGAGAATTGGAAAGACACAGGCAGGCAAATCTGCACTGCACAGTATTACAATAGCCAAGATATGGAAGTAACCAAAAAGTCCACCAACAGATGGATGGACAAAGAAGAACTCCTCCATGTACAGATGGAATATTCGCTAGTGAAAAAAATGAAACAATGCCGTTTGCAGCACCATAGATGAGTCTAGACGTAATCACGCCACGTGTAGTAAGTGAGAAAGCAAAAGGCACATATCCTATCATATCACTTTTAAGAGTTACTTAAAAATTGATACCAATGAAGATATTTCCACAGAGAAAGGCAATCACAGATTCATTAAAAAACTTATGGTTCACCAAATAGAAAGGGATGAGGATTGGATACATTGCCACATTGGGGTTAACAGAGATATACAAACCATGTGAAATATATAACCACCAAAGACGTACGGAAGACCAGGAGAAGACTACTCAACATTGTGTCATAACCTACATGGGAAAAGGATGCGAGGAACAATAGATACATGTATATGTGTGAAAGAACCACATCTTGCACACCTAGAACAAACAAACCATTGTAATCATATTTACTGGGATAAAAAATAAAAAGTAAACTACAAATATGAACAAGAAGTAATGAGACATAAACTTAAAGGGCTTTTCCCTGGCACATTCCATTCTAATTTACAACCTACAACACCACTTCCATTAAGGCTCTGTTTCCCTAGTAACCAAATATGGTAAAGGGGAAATGCTGCCACCTTGTGGCCGTTTCCTGCAAGAACAGCTTTAAACTCACAGCGAATGGTCACTTAACATTCCCAAGGACTCAGGGCTGTAAAGAACACCTGCCCTAAAAAATTGTGCTGAAGGAGGGAATGGACAAAACAATTCAAAACAGGCAAATGTTTCAAGAAGAGAGTATGAAGAGTTAAGTTTTACTCACGCTCTTTTAAAAAAAAGGAAAATGGATAAAAGCTCAACCTCAGGGAGTGTTAGACCCATGCAATCTAATCTACAAAACGTTTCAACTTACACCAGTCGACTGACCATGAGCAAAAAGTCTACAAACAATAAATGCTGAAGGGGTTTTAGGGAACTGTGTACCCTCTACCTGCTGGTGAGACGTAAAGGGGTAACAGCCAATAATGAGAACAGAAAGGAGCTGTGTTTAAAAGTAAAAATGGAGGTACCATTCAATCCAGCAGGCGCACCAATGGACCTCTCACTTGAGAAGACAAGAATCGAGAAGACACAGGCCGCAAAAGCTGCAGTGCAGCCTTATTCACAATAGCCAAGACAGTGGAGCAATCAAAATGTCCAACAACAGGTGAATGGATAAAGAAGAAGTGGTCCATGTACACAATGGAATAATAGCCATGGAAAACAATGAACCACTGCTCTCTGAGGCACCACAAATGAGTCTGGAGATAATCACAAAACATGAGGTAAGTCGGAAAGCAAAAGACCTATATTCTATGATATCACTTATAGGCGTTATCTAATAACTGACACAAAGGAACATATTTCCACAGAGAAAGACACTCACAGACTTAGAAAACAAACTATGCTCATCTAAAAGGAAAGGTGGGGGGAATGGATAAATTAAGATTAGTGTTACTATATGTATACAAACACATATTATATCCATATCTCAAAAAGACCAACCATATAGCAAGGGAGGTCTGCGGAACCCTCAGTAACATTTTACATGGGAAGAGGATCTGTACTTGAATAGACATATATAATGTACAAACGAACCAGATTGTGTACACCTAGGACAAACAATATTCTAAGCTTTACCCCAATTAAAAAAAATTTTAAAACCAAGAAGAAATAATGAGACATAAACTTATGGGGCTTTCTCCATGCACATTCCAATGTAATTTACAAACTAGGAACACGACTTCCAGAAAGGCTCTGCTGCCCTAGTACCCAGATATGGGAATGGAGACATGCTTCCTGCTTGAGGCCACTTCCTACAACAGCAGCTTTAAACCCACTGCTAAAGGTCACTAAATATTCACCAAACTTGCAGTTCGGTAAAAGACACCTGCTTTCTAATAAAATTCTGGAGTGGAAAATCGACCAAAAATTTCAAAAGAGGGCAACCTTCCAAGAACACAATTTCAAGAGTTCTACTGTACTCCCAATTGTTTCCTTTTTTTTAACAGAAAAGAAAACGGTGGAGAAAAATGATGAGTTTTACGAATTTTCAAAGACATGCAAACCCAAATTACAAAAACCTATCAGCTCACAGCAGCCAGAAGGGCCATTAGCATAAATGCTGCAAACAATATATGCTGAAGCGATTGTGGAGAAATGCGTACCCTCGATTCTAAGGGGGACGTGGTAAGAGCCACTAATGAAAACACAAAGAAGGTGCTTTGAAAAGGGAAACACGGTGCTACCAGTCAATCAATTACACCCACTGCTGGGCCTATCACCTGAGAAAATGAGAATCGAAAAGTCACAGCCTGGCAATCCTGCACTCCAACAATATTTACCATAGCCAACACTTGGAAGCAATGAAAATGTCCATCAACCGAGGAATGCACAAAGTAGAAGTGGTCCACGTACACAGTGGAAAAGTACTCCAATAAAAAATAAAAATTAAATGTAAAAATCCAACAAAAGTAAGGAGACATCAGCTTGTGTGGGTTTGTCCGGGCACACTCCACTCTAATTTATAACCGAGAAACACCACAGGCCGCAAGGGCTTTTCCCTAGTTACCAGGGTGGGGGACATAGAAAGGCTGCCGCCCTCTGGCAGTTACCTGCAAAAGCAGCTTTAAAGCCTGTGCTAATGGTCACTTCATAGGAACAAGTACTGCAGAACTGTAAATGAAACAGGCCCTCAAAATGTCTTGAGGGAGGTAAAGGCCAAAACATTTCAAAATGCGACACATACTTAAAGAGAACACTTTGAAGAACTAAGGGGTAATCACAGCTTGAAAAATAGCAAAGGACATGCCTTAAAGCTCAATTTCAACAGATTATGTGGCACATTCGAATTCAACCACAGAGAGGTATCAGCTCACACTTGTCAGAATAACCATCAGCAAGAAAACTACAAACACTAAATGCTGAAGGTGTTGTGGAGAAATGCATACCCTCAACTTCAAAGGGGACGTAACTTGGAAAGGGCCACGAATGAGAACAGAATGGAGGTGCCTTAAAAAGGTAAACATTGAGCTACTATATGATCCAGCAGGCCCACTCCTCGACGTAAAACCTAAGAAGAGAGAATTGGAAAGACACAGGCAGGCAAATCTGCACTGCACAGTATTACAATAGCCAAGATATGGAAGTAACCAAAAAGTCCACCAACAGATGGATGGACAAAGAAGAACTCCTCCATGTACAGATGGAATATTCGCTAGTGAAAAAAATGAAACAATGCCGTTTGCAGCACCATAGATGAGTCTAGACGTAATCACGCCACGTGTAGTAAGTGAGAAAGCAAAAGGCACATATCCTATCATATCACTTTTAAGAGTTACTTAAAAATTGATACCAATGAAGATATTTCCACAGAGAAAGGCAATCACAGATTCATTAAAAAACTTATGGTTCACCAAATAGAAAGGGATGAGGATTGGATACATTGCCACATTGGGGTTAACAGAGATATACAAACCATGTGAAATATATAACCACCAAAGACGTACGGAAGACCAGGAGAAGACTACTCAACATTGTGTCATAACCTACATGGGAAAAGGAGGCGAGGAACAATAGATACATGTATATGTGTGAAAGAACCACATCTTGCACACCTAGAACAAACAAACCATTGTAATCATATTTACTGGGATAAAAAATAAAAAGTAAACTACAAATATGAACAAGAAGTAATGAGACATAAACTTAAAGGGCTTTTCCCTGGCACATTCCATTCTAATTTACAACCTACAACACCACTTCCATTAAGGCTCTGTTTCCCTAGTAACCAAATATGGTAAAGGGGAAATGCTGCCACCTTGTGGCCGTTTCCTGCAAGAACAGCTTTAAACTCACAGCGAATGGTCACTTAACATTCCCAAGGACTCAGGGCTGTAAAGAACACCTGCCCTAAAAAATTGTGCTGAAGGAGGGAATGGACAAAACAATTCAAAACAGGCAAATGTTTCAAGAAGAGAGTATGAAGAGTTAAGTTTTACTCACGCTCTTTTAAAAAAAAGGAAAATGGATAAAAGCTCAACCTCAGGGAGTGTTAGACCCATGCAATCTAATCTACAAAACGTTTCAACTTACACCAGTCGACTGACCATGAGCAAAAAGTCTACAAACAATAAATGCTGAAGGGGTTTTAGGGAACTGTGTACCCTCTACCTGCTGGTGAGACGTAAAGGGGTAACAGCCAATAATGAGAACAGAAAGGAGCTGTGTTTAAAAGTAAAAATGGAGGTACCATTCAATCCAGCAGGCGCACCAATGGACCTCTCACTTGAGAAGACAAGAATCGAGAAGACACAGGCCGCAAAAGCTGCAGTGCAGCCTTATTCACAATAGCCAAGACAGTGGAGCAATCAAAATGTCCAACAACAGGTGAATGGATAAAGAAGAAGTGGTCCATGTACACAATGGAATAATAGCCATGGAAAACAATGAACCACTGCTCTCTGAGGCACCACAAATGAGTCTGGAGATAATCACAAAACATGAGGTAAGTCGGAAAGCAAAAGACCTATATTCTATGATATCACTTATAGGCGTTATCTAATAACTGACACAAAGGAACATATTTCCACAGAGAAAGACACTCACAGACTTAGAAAACAAACTATGCTCATCTAAAAGGAAAGGTGGGGGGAATGGATAAATTAAGATTAGTGTTACTATATGTATACAAACACATATTATATCCATATCTCAAAAAGACCAACCATATAGCAAGGGAGGTCTGCGGAACCCTCAGTAACATTTTACATGGGAAGAGGATCTGTACTTGAATAGACATATATAATGTACAAACGAACCAGATTGTGTACACCTAGGACAAACAATATTCTCAGCTTTACCCCAATTAAAAAAAATTTTAAAACCAAGAAGAAATAATGAGACATAAACTTATGGGGCTTTCTCCATGCACATTCCAATGTAATTTACAAACTAGGAACACGACTTCCAGAAAGGCTCTGCTGCCCTAGTACCCAGATATGGGAATGGAGATATGCTGCCTGCTTGAGGCCACTTCCCACAACAGCAGCTTTAAACCCATTGCTAAAGGTCACTAAATATTCACCAAACTTGCAGTTCGCTAAAAGACACCTGCTTTCTAAAAAAATTCTGGAGTGGAAAATCGACCAAAAATTTCAAAAGAGGGCAACCTTCCAAGAACACAATTTCAAGAGTTCTACTGTACTCCCAATTGTTTCCTTTTTTTTAACAGAAAAGAAAACGGTGGAGAAAAATGATGAGTTTTACGAATTTTCAAAGACATGCAAACCCAAATTACAAAAACCTATCAGCTCACAGCAGCCAGAAGGGCCATTAGCATAAATGCTGCAAACAATATATGCTGAAGCGATTGTGGAGAAATGCGTACCCTCGATTCTAAGGGGGGACGTGGTAAGAGCCACTAATGAAAACACAAAGAAGGTGCTTTGAAAAGGGAAACACGGTGCTACCAGTCAATCAATTACACCCACTGCTGGGCCTATCACCTGAGAAAATGAGAATCGAAAAGTCACAGCCTGGCAATCCTGCACTCCAACAATATTTACCATAGCCAACACTTGGAAGCAATGAAAATGTCCATCAACCGAGGAATGCACAAAGTAGAAGTGGTCCACGTACACAGTGGAAAAGTACTCCAATAAAAAATAAAAATTAAATGTAAAAATCCAACAAAAGTAAGGAGACATCAGCTTGTGTGGGTTTGTCCGGGCACACTCCACTCTAATTTATAACCGAGAAACACCACAGGCCGCAAGGGCTTTTCCCTAGTTACCAGGGTGGGGGACATAGAAAGGCTGCCGCCCTCTGGCAGTTACCTGCAAAAGCAGCTTTAAAGCCTGTGCTAATGGTCACTTCATAGGAACAAGTACTGCAGAACTGTAAATGAAACAGGCCCTCAAAATGTCTTGAGGGAGGTAAAGGCCAAAACATTTCAAAATGTGACACATACTTAAAGAGAACACTTTGAAGAACTAAGGGGTAATCACAGCTTGAAAAATAGCAAAGGACATGCCTTAAAGCTCAATTTCAACAGATTATGTGGCACATTCGAATTCAACCACAGAGAGGTATCAGCTCACACTTGTCAGAATAACCATCAGCAAGAAAACTACAAACACTAAATGCTGAAGGTGTTGTGGAGAAATGCATACCCTCAACTTCAAAGGGGACGTAACTTGGAAAGGGCCACGAATGAGAACAGAATGGAGGTGCCTTAAAAAGGTAAACATTGAGCTACTATATGATCCAGCAGGCCCACTCCTCGACGTAAAACCTAAGAAGAGAGAATTGGAAAGACACAGGCAGGCAAATCTGCACTGCACAGTATTACAATAGCCAAGATATGGAAGTAACCAAAAAGTCCACCAACAGATGGATGGACAAAGAAGAACTCCTCCATGTACAGATGGAATATTCGCTAGTGAAAAAAATGAAACAATGCCGTTTGCAGCACCATAGATGAGTCTAGACGTAATCACGCCACGTGTAGTAAGTGAGAAAGCAAAAGGCACATATCCTATCATATCACTTTTAAGAGTTACTTAAAAATTGATACCAATGAAGATATTTCCACAGAGAAAGGCAATCACAGATTCATTAAAAAACTTATGGTTCACCAAATAGAAAGGGATGAGGATTGGATACATTGCCACATTGGGGTTAACAGAGATATACAAACCATGTGAAATATATAACCACCAAAGACGTACGGAAGACCAGGAGAAGACTACTCAACATTGTGTCATAACCTACATGGGAAAAGGATGCGAGGAACAATAGATACATGTATATGTGTGAAAGAACCACATCTTGCACACCTAGAACAAACAAACCATTGTAATCATATTTACTGGGATAAAAAATAAAAAGTAAACTACAAATATGAACAAGAAGTAATGAGACATAAACTTAAAGGGCTTTTCCCTGGCACATTCCATTCTAATTTACAACCTACAACACCACTTCCATTAAGGCTCTGTTTCCCTAGTAACCAAATATGGTAAAGGGGAAATGCTGCCACCTTGTGGCCGTTTCCTGCAAGAACAGCTTTAAACTCACAGCGAATGGTCACTTAACATTCCCAAGGACTCAGGGCTGTAAAGAACACCTGCCCTAAAAAATTGTGCTGAAGGAGGGAATGGACAAAACAATTCAAAACAGGCAAATGTTTCAAGAAGAGAGTATGAAGAGTTAAGTTTTACTCACGCTCTTTTAAAAAAAAGGAAAATGGATAAAAGCTCAACCTCAGGGAGTGTTAGACCCATGCAATCTAATCTACAAAACGTTTCAACTTACACCAGTCGACTGACCATGAGCAAAAAGTCTACAAACAATAAATGCTGAAGGGGTTTTAGGGAACTGTGTACCCTCTACCTGCTGGTGAGACGTAAAGGGGTAACAGCCAATAATGAGAACAGAAAGGAGCTGTGTTTAAAAGTAAAAATGGAGGTACCATTCAATCCAGCAGGCGCACCAATGGACCTCTCACTTGAGAAGACAAGAATCGAGAAGACACAGGCCGCAAAAGCTGCAGTGCAGCCTTATTCACAATAGCCAAGACAGTGGAGCAATCAAAATGTCCAACAACAGGTGAATGGATAAAGAAGAAGTGGTCCATGTACACAATGGAATAATAGCCATGGAAAACAATGAACCACTGCTCTCTGAGGCACCACAAATGAGTCTGGAGATAATCACAAAACATGAGGTAAGTCGGAAAGCAAAAGACCTATATTCTATGATATCACTTATAGGCGTTATCTAATAACTGACACAAAGGAACATATTTCCACAGAGAAAGACACTCACAGACTTAGAAAACAAACTATGCTCATCTAAAAGGAAAGGTGGGGGGAATGGATAAATTAAGATTAGTGTTACTATATGTATACAAACACATATTATATCCATATCTCAAAAAGACCAACCATATAGCAAGGGAGGTCTGCGGAACCCTCAGTAACATTTTACATGGGAAGAGGATCTGTACTTGAATAGACATATATAATGTACAAACGAACCAGATTGTGTACACCTAGGACAAACAATATTCTCAGCTTTACCCCAATTAAAAAAAATTTTAAAACCAAGAAGAAATAATGAGACATAAACTTATGGGGCTTTCTCCATGCACATTCCAATGTAATTTACAAACTAGGAACACGACTTCCAGAAAGGCTCTGCTGCCCTAGTACCCAGATATGGGAATGGAGATATGCTGCCTGCTTGAGGCCACTTCCCACAACAGCAGCTTTAAACCCATTGCTAAAGGTCACTAAATATTCACCAAACTTGCAGTTCGCTAAAAGACACCTGCTTTCTAAAAAAATTCTGGAGTGGAAAATCGACCAAAAATTTCAAAAGAGGGCAACCTTCCAAGAACACAATTTCAAGAGTTCTACTGTACTCCCAATTGTTTCCTTTTTTTTAACAGAAAAGAAAACGGTGGAGAAAAATGATGAGTTTTACGAATTTTCAAAGACATGCAAACCCAAATTACAAAAACCTATCAGCTCACAGCAGCCAGAAGGGCCATTAGCATAAATGCTGCAAACAATATATGCTGAAGCGATTGTGGAGAAATGCGTACCCTCGATTCTAAGGGGGGACGTGGTAAGAGCCACTAATGAAAACACAAAGAAGGTGCTTTGAAAAGGGAAACACGGTGCTACCAGTCAATCAATTACACCCACTGCTGGGCCTATCACCTGAGAAAATGAGAATCGAAAAGTCACAGCCTGGCAATCCTGCACTCCAACAATATTTACCATAGCCAACACTTGGAAGCAATGAAAATGTCCATCAACCGAGGAATGCACAAAGTAGAAGTGGTCCACGTACACAGTGGAAAAGTACTCCAATAAAAAATAAAAATTAAATGTAAAAATCCAACAAAAGTAAGGAGACATCAGCTTGTGTGGGTTTGTCCGGGCACACTCCACTCTAATTTATAACCGAGAAACACCACAGGCCGCAAGGGCTTTTCCCTAGTTACCAGGGTGGGGGACATAGAAAGGCTGCCGCCCTCTGGCAGTTACCTGCAAAAGCAGCTTTAAAGCCTGTGCTAATGGTCACTTCATAGGAACAAGTACTGCAGAACTGTAAATGAAACAGGCCCTCAAAATGTCTTGAGGGAGGTAAAGGCCAAAACATTTCAAAATGTGACACATACTTAAAGAGAACACTTTGAAGAACTAAGGGGTAATCACAGCTTGAAAAATAGCAAAGGACATGCCTTAAAGCTCAATTTCAACAGATTATGTGGCACATTCGAATTCAACCACAGAGAGGTATCAGCTCACACTTGTCAGAATAACCATCAGCAAGAAAACTACAAACACTAAATGCTGAAGGTGTTGTGGAGAAATGCATACCCTCAACTTCAAAGGGGACGTAACTTGGAAAGGGCCACGAATGAGAACAGAATGGAGGTGCCTTAAAAAGGTAAACATTGAGCTACTATATGATCCAGCAGGCCCACTCCTCGACGTAAAACCTAAGAAGAGAGAATTGGAAAGACACAGGCAGGCAAATCTGCACTGCACAGTATTACAATAGCCAAGATATGGAAGTAACCAAAAAGTCCACCAACAGATGGATGGACAAAGAAGAACTCCTCCATGTACAGATGGAATATTCGCTAGTGAAAAAAATGAAACAATGCCGTTTGCAGCACCATAGATGAGTCTAGACGTAATCACGCCACGTGTAGTAAGTGAGAAAGCAAAAGGCACATATCCTGTCATATCACTTTTAAGAGTTACTTAAAAATTGATACCAATGAAGATATTTCCACAGAGAAAGGCAATCACAGATTCATTAAAAAACTTATGGTTCACCAAATAGAAAGGGATGAGGATTGGATACATTGCCACATTGGGGTTAACAGAGATATACAAACCATGTGAAATATATAACCACCAAAGACGTACGGAAGACCAGGAGAAGACTACTCAACATTGTGTCATAACCTACATGGGAAAAGGATGCGAGGAACAATAGATACATGTATATGTGTGAAAGAACCACATCTTGCACACCTAGAACAAACAAACCATTGTAATCATATTTACTGGGATAAAAAATAAAAAGTAAACTACAAATATGAACAAGAAGTAATGAGACATAAACTTAAAGGGCTTTTCCCTGGCACATTCCATTCTAATTTACAACCTACAACACCACTTCCATTAAGGCTCTGTTTCCCTAGTAACCAAATATGGTAAAGGGGAAATGCTGCCACCTTGTGGCCGTTTCCTGCAAGAACAGCTTTAAACTCACAGCGAATGGTCACTTAACATTCCCAAGGACTCAGGGCTGTAAAGAACACCTGCCCTAAAAAATTGTGCTGAAGGAGGGAATGGACAAAACAATTCAAAACAGGCAAATGTTTCAAGAAGAGAGTATGAAGAGTTAAGTTTTACTCACGCTCTTTTAAAAAAAAGGAAAATGGATAAAAGCTCAACCTCAGGGAGTGTTAGACCCATGCAATCTAATCTACAAAAAGTTTCAACTTACACCAGTCGACTGACCATGAGCAAAAAGTCTACAAACAATAAATGCTGAAGGGGTTTTAGGGAACTGTGTACCCTCTACCTGCTGGTGAGACGTAAAGGGGTAACAGCCAATAATGAGAACAGAAAGGAGCTGTGTTTAAAAGTAAAAATGGAGGTACCATTCAATCCAGCAGGCGCACCAATGGACCTCTCACTTGAGAAGACAAGAATCGAGAAGACACAGGCCGCAAAAGCTGCAGTGCAGCCTTATTCACAATAGCCAAGACAGTGGAGCAATCAAAATGTCCAACAACAGGTGAATGGATAAAGAAGAAGTGGTCCATGTACACAATGGAATAATAGCCATGGAAAACAATGAACCACTGCTCTCTGAGGCACCACAAATGAGTCTGGAGATAATCACAAAACATGAGGTAAGTCGGAAAGCAAAAGACCTATATTCTATGATATCACTTATAGGCGTTATCTAATAACTGACACAAAGGAACATATTTCCACAGAGAAAGACACTCACAGACTTAGAAAACAAACTATGCTCATCTAAAAGGAAAGGTGGGGGGAATGGATAAATTAAGATTAGTGTTACTATATGTATACAAACACATATTATATCCATATCTCAAAAAGACCAACCATATAGCAAGGGAGGTCTGCGGAACCCTCAGTAACATTTTACATGGGAAGAGGATCTGTACTTGAATAGACATATATAATGTACAAACGAACCAGATTGTGTACACCTAGGACAAACAATATTCTAAGCTTTACCCCAATTAAAAAAAATTTTAAAACCAAGAAGAAATAATGAGACATAAACTTATGGGGCTTTCTCCATGCACATTCCAATGTAATTTACAAACTAGGAACACGACTTCCAGAAAGGCTCTGCTGCCCTAGTACCCAGATATGGGAATGGAGATATGCTGCCTGCTTGAGGCCACTTCCCACAACAGCAGCTTTAAACCCATTGCTAAAGGTCACTAAATATTCACCAAACTTGCAGTTCGCTAAAAGACACCTGCTTTCTAAAAAAATTCTGGAGTGGAAAATCGACCAAAAATTTCAAAAGAGGGCAACCTTCCAAGAACACAATTTCAAGAGTTCTACTGTACTCCCAATTGTTTCCTTTTTTTTAACAGAAAAGAAAACGGTGGAGAAAAATGATGAGTTTTACGAATTTTCAAAGACATGCAAACCCAAATTACAAAAACCTATCAGCTCACAGCAGCCAGAAGGGCCATTAGCATAAATGCTGCAAACAATATATGCTGAAGCGATTGTGGAGAAATGCGTACCCTCGATTCTAAGGGGGACGTGGTAAGAGCCACTAATGAAAACACAAAGAAGGTGCTTTGAAAAGGGAAACACGGTGCTACCAGTCAATCAATTACACCCACTGCTGGGCCTATCACCTGAGAAAATGAGAATCGAAAAGTCACAGCCTGGCAATCCTGCACTCCAACAATATTTACCATAGCCAACACTTGGAAGCAATGAAAATGTCCATCAACCGAGGAATGCACAAAGTAGAAGTGGTCCACGTACACAGTGGAAAAGTACTCCAATAAAAAATAAAAATTAAATGTAAAAATCCAACAAAAGTAAGGAGACATCAGCTTGTGTGGGTTTGTCCGGGCACACTCCACTCTAATTTATAACCGAGAAACACCACAGGCCGCAAGGGCTTTTCCCTAGTTACCAGGGTGGGGGACATAGAAAGGCTGCCGCCCTCTGGCAGTTACCTGCAAAAGCAGCTTTAAAGCCTGTGCTAATGGTCACTTCATAGGAACAAGTACTGCAGAACTGTAAATGAAACAGGCCCTCAAAATGTCTTGAGGGAGGTAAAGGCCAAAACATTTCAAAATGTGACACATACTTAAAGAGAACACTTTGAAGAACTAAGGGGTAATCACAGCTTGAAAAATAGCAAAGGACATGCCTTAAAGCTCAATTTCAACAGATTATGTGGCACATTCGAATTCAACCACAGAGAGGTATCAGCTCACACTTGTCAGAATAACCATCAGCAAGAAAACTACAAACACTAAATGCTGAAGGTGTTGTGGAGAAATGCATACCCTCAACTTCAAAGGGGACGTAACTTGGAAAGGGCCACGAATGAGAACAGAATGGAGGTGCCTTAAAAAGGTAAACATTGAGCTACTATATGATCCAGCAGGCCCACTCCTCGACGTAAAACCTAAGAAGAGAGAATTGGAAAGACACAGGCAGGCAAATCTGCACTGCACAGTATTACAATAGCCAAGATATGGAAGTAACCAAAAAGTCCACCAACAGATGGATGGACAAAGAAGAACTCCTCCATGTACAGATGGAATATTCGCTAGTGAAAAAAATGAAACAATGCCGTTTGCAGCACCATAGATGAGTCTAGACGTAATCACGCCACGTGTAGTAAGTGAGAAAGCAAAAGGCACATATCCTATCATATCACTTTTAAGAGTTACTTAAAAATTGATACCAATGAAGATATTTCCACAGAGAAAGGCAATCACAGATTCATTAAAAAACTTATGGTTCACCAAATAGAAAGGGATGAGGATTGGATACATTGCCACATTGGGGTTAACAGAGATATACAAACCATGTGAAATATATAACCACCAAAGACGTACGGAAGACCAGGAGAAGACTACTCAACATTGTGTCATAACCTACATGGGAAAAGGATGCGAGGAACAATAGATACATGTATATGTGTGAAAGAACCACATCTTGCACACCTAGAACAAACAAACCATTGTAATCATATTTACTGGGATAAAAAATAAAAAGTAAACTACAAATATGAACAAGAAGTAATGAGACATAAACTTAAAGGGCTTTTCCCTGGCACATTCCATTCTAATTTACAACCTACAACACCACTTCCATTAAGGCTCTGTTTCCCTAGTAACCAAATATGGTAAAGGGGAAATGCTGCCACCTTGTGGCCGTTTCCTGCAAGAACAGCTTTAAACTCACAGCGAATGGTCACTTAACATTCCCAAGGACTCAGGGCTGTAAAGAACACCTGCCCTAAAAAATTGTGCTGAAGGAGGGAATGGACAAAACAATTCAAAACAGGCAAATGTTTCAAGAAGAGAGTATGAAGAGTTAAGTTTTACTCACGCTCTTTTAAAAAAAAGGAAAATGGATAAAAGCTCAACCTCAGGGAGTGTTAGACCCATGCAATCTAATCTACAAAACGTTTCAACTTACACCAGTCGACTGACCATGAGCAAAAAGTCTACAAACAATAAATGCTGAAGGGGTTTTAGGGAACTGTGTACCCTCTACCTGCTGGTGAGACGTAAAGGGGTAACAGCCAATAATGAGAACAGAAAGGAGCTGTGTTTAAAAGTAAAAATGGAGGTACCATTCAATCCAGCAGGCGCACCAATGGACCTCTCACTTGAGAAGACAAGAATCGAGAAGACACAGGCCGCAAAAGCTGCAGTGCAGCCTTATTCACAATAGCCAAGACAGTGGAGCAATCAAAATGTCCAACAACAGGTGAATGGATAAAGAAGAAGTGGTCCATGTACACAATGGAATAATAGCCATGGAAAACAATGAACCACTGCTCTCTGAGGCACCACAAATGAGTCTGGAGATAATCACAAAACATGAGGTAAGTCGGAAAGCAAAAGACCTATATTCTATGATATCACTTATAGGCGTTATCTAATAACTGACACAAAGGAACATATTTCCACAGAGAAAGACACTCACAGACTTAGAAAACAAACTATGCTCATCTAAAAGGAAAGGTGGGGGGAATGGATAAATTAAGATTAGTGTTACTATATGTATACAAACACATATTATATCCATATCTCAAAAAGACCAACCATATAGCAAGGGAGGTCTGCGGAACCCTCAGTAACATTTTACATGGGAAGAGGATCTGTACTTGAATAGACATATATAATGTACAAACGAACCAGATTGTGTACACCTAGGACAAACAATATTCTCAGCTTTACCCCAATTAAAAAAAATTTTAAAACCAAGAAGAAATAATGAGACATAAACTTATGGGGCTTTCTCCATGCACATTCCAATGTAATTTACAAACTAGGAACACGACTTCCAGAAAGGCTCTGCTGCCCTAGTACCCAGATATGGGAATGGAGATATGCTGCCTGCTTGAGGCCACTTCCCACAACAGCAGCTTTAAACCCATTGCTAAAGGTCACTAAATATTCACCAAACTTGCAGTTCGCTAAAAGACACCTGCTTTCTAAAAAAATTCTGGAGTGGAAAATCGACCAAAAATTTCAAAAGAGGGCAACCTTCCAAGAACACAATTTCAAGAGTTCTACTGTACTCCCAATTGTTTCCTTTTTTTTAACAGAAAAGAAAACGGTGGAGAAAAATGATGAGTTTTACGAATTTTCAAAGACATGCAAACCCAAATTACAAAAACCTATCAGCTCACAGCAGCCAGAAGGGCCATTAGCATAAATGCTGCAAACAATATATGCTGAAGCGATTGTGGAGAAATGCGTACCCTCGATTCTAAGGGGGGACGTGGTAAGAGCCACTAATGAAAACACAAAGAAGGTGCTTTGAAAAGGGAAACACGGTGCTACCAGTCAATCAATTACACCCACTGCTGGGCCTATCACCTGAGAAAATGAGAATCGAAAAGTCACAGCCTGGCAATCCTGCACTCCAACAATATTTACCATAGCCAACACTTGGAAGCAATGAAAATGTCCATCAACCGAGGAATGCACAAAGTAGAAGTGGTCCACGTACACAGTGGAAAAGTACTCCAATAAAAAATAAAAATTAAATGTAAAAATCCAACAAAAGTAAGGAGACATCAGCTTGTGTGGGTTTGTCCGGGCACACTCCACTCTAATTTATAACCGAGAAACACCACAGGCCGCAAGGGCTTTTCCCTAGTTACCAGGGTGGGGGACATAGAAAGGCTGCCGCCCTCTGGCAGTTACCTGCAAAAGCAGCTTTAAAGCCTGTGCTAATGGTCACTTCATAGGAACAAGTACTGCAGAACTGTAAATGAAACAGGCCCTCAAAATGTCTTGAGGGAGGTAAAGGCCAAAACATTTCAAAATGTGACACATACTTAAAGAGAACACGTTGAAGAACTAAGGGGTAATCACAGCTTGAAAAATAGCAAAGGACATGCCTTAAAGCTCAATTTCAACAGATTATGTGGCACATTCGAATTCAACCACAGAGAGGTATCAGCTCACACTTGTCAGAATAACCATCAGCAAGAAAACTACAAACACTAAATGCTGAAGGTGTTGTGGAGAAATGCATACCCTCAACTTCAAAGGGGACGTAACTTGGAAAGGGCCACGAATGAGAACAGAATGGAGGTGCCTTAAAAAGGTAAACATTGAGCTACTATATGATCCAGCAGGCCCACTCCTCGACGTAAAACCTAAGAAGAGAGAATTGGAAAGACACAGGCAGGCAAATCTGCACTGCACAGTATTACAATAGCCAAGATATGGAAGTAACCAAAAAGTCCACCAACAGATGGATGGACAAAGAAGAACTCCTCCATGTACAGATGGAATATTCGCTAGTGAAAAAAATGAAACAATGCCGTTTGCAGCACCATAGATGAGTCTAGACGTAATCACGCCACGTGTAGTAAGTGAGAAAGCAAAAGGCACATATCCTATCATATCACTTTTAAGAGTTACTTAAAAATTGATACCAATGAAGATATTTCCACAGAGAAAGGCAATCACAGATTCATTAAAAAACTTATGGTTCACCAAATAGAAAGGGATGAGGATTGGATACATTGCCACATTGGGGTTAACAGAGATATACAAACCATGTGAAATATATAACCACCAAAGACGTACGGAAGACCAGGAGAAGACTACTCAACATTGTGTCATAACCTACATGGGAAAAGGATGCGAGGAACAATAGATACATGTATATGTGTGAAAGAACCACATCTTGCACACCTAGAACAAACAAACCATTGTAATCATATTTACTGGGATAAAAAATAAAAAGTAAACTACAAATATGAACAAGAAGTAATGAGACATAAACTTAAAGGGCTTTTCCCTGGCACATTCCATTCTAATTTACAACCTACAACACCACTTCCATTAAGGCTCTGTTTCCCTAGTAACCAAATATGGTAAAGGGGAAATGCTGCCACCTTGTGGCCGTTTCCTGCAAGAACAGCTTTAAACTCACAGCGAATGGTCACTTAACATTCCCAAGGACTCAGGGCTGTAAAGAACACCTGCCCTAAAAAATTGTGCTGAAGGAGGGAATGGACAAAACAATTCAAAACAGGCAAATGTTTCAAGAAGAGAGTATGAAGAGTTAAGTTTTACTCACGCTCTTTTAAAAAAAAGGAAAATGGATAAAAGCTCAACCTCAGGGAGTGTTAGACCCATGCAATCTAATCTACAAAACGTTTCAACTTACACCAGTCGACTGACCATGAGCAAAAAGTCTACAAACAATAAATGCTGAAGGGGTTTTAGGGAACTGTGTACCCTCTACCTGCTGGTGAGACGTAAAGGGGTAACAGCCAATAATGAGAACAGAAAGGAGCTGTGTTTAAAAGTAAAAATGGAGGTACCATTCAATCCAGCAGGCGCACCAATGGACCTCTCACTTGAGAAGACAAGAATCGAGAAGACACAGGCCGCAAAAGCTGCAGTGCAGCCTTATTCACAATAGCCAAGACAGTGGAGCAATCAAAATGTCCAACAACAGGTGAATGGATAAAGAAGAAGTGGTCCATGTACACAATGGAATAATAGCCATGGAAAACAATGAACCACTGCTCTCTGAGGCACCACAAATGAGTCTGGAGATAATCACAAAACATGAGGTAAGTCGGAAAGCAAAAGACCTATATTCTATGATATCACTTATAGGCGTTATCTAATAACTGACACAAAGGAACATATTTCCACAGAGAAAGACACTCACAGACTTAGAAAACAAACTATGCTCATCTAAAAGGAAAGGTGGGGGGAATGGATAAATTAAGATTAGTGTTACTATATGTATACAAACACATATTATATCCATATCTCAAAAAGACCAACCATATAGCAAGGGAGGTCTGCGGAACCCTCAGTAACATTTTACATGGGAAGAGGATCTGTACTTGAATAGACATATATAATGTACAAACGAACCAGATTGTGTACACCTAGGACAAACAATATTCTCAGCTTTACCCCAATTAAAAAAAATTTTAAAACCAAGAAGAAATAATGAGACATAAACTTATGGGGCTTTCTCCATGCACATTCCAATGTAATTTACAAACTAGGAACACGACTTCCAGAAAGGCTCTGCTGCCCTAGTACCCAGATATGGGAATGGAGATATGCTGCCTGCTTGAGGCCACTTCCCACAACAGCAGCTTTAAACCCATTGCTAAAGGTCACTAAATATTCACCAAACTTGCAGTTCGCTAAAAGACACCTGCTTTCTAAAAAAATTCTGGAGTGGAAAATCGACCAAAAATTTCAAAAGAGGGCAACCTTCCAAGAACACAATTTCAAGAGTTCTACTGTACTCCCAATTGTTTCCTTTTTTTTAACAGAAAAGAAAACGGTGGAGAAAAATGATGAGTTTTACGAATTTTCAAAGACATGCAAACCCAAATTACAAAAACCTATCAGCTCACAGCAGCCAGAAGGGCCATTAGCATAAATGCTGCAAACAATATATGCTGAAGCGATTGTGGAGAAATGCGTACCCTCGATTCTAAGGGGGACGTGGTAAGAGCCACTAATGAAAACACAAAGAAGGTGCTTTGAAAAGGGAAACACGGTGCTACCAGTCAATCAATTACACCCACTGCTGGGCCTATCACCTGAGAAAATGAGAATCGAAAAGTCACAGCCTGGCAATCCTGCACTCCAACAATATTTACCATAGCCAACACTTGGAAGCAATGAAAATGTCCATCAACCGAGGAATGCACAAAGTAGAAGTGGTCCACGTACACAGTGGAAAAGTACTCCAATAAAAAATAAAAATTAAATGTAAAAATCCAACAAAAGTAAGGAGACATCAGCTTGTGTGGGTTTGTCCGGGCACACTCCACTCTAATTTATAACCGAGAAACACCACAGGCCGCAAGGGCTTTTCCCTAGTTACCAGGGTGGGGGACATAGAAAGGCTGCCGCCCTCTGGCAGTTACCTGCAAAAGCAGCTTTAAAGCCTGTGCTAATGGTCACTTCATAGGAACAAGTACTGCAGAACTGTAAATGAAACAGGCCCTCAAAATGTCTTGAGGGAGGTAAAGGCCAAAACATTTCAAAATGTGACACATACTTAAAGAGAACACTTTGAAGAACTAAGGGGTAATCACAGCTTGAAAAATAGCAAAGGACATGCCTTAAAGCTCAATTTCAACAGATTATGTGGCACATTCGAATTCAACCACAGAGAGGTATCAGCTCACACTTGTCAGAATAACCATCAGCAAGAAAACTACAAACACTAAATGCTGAAGGTGTTGTGGAGAAATGCATACCCTCAACTTCAAAGGGGACGTAACTTGGAAAGGGCCACGAATGAGAACAGAATGGAGGTGCCTTAAAAAGGTAAACATTGAGCTACTATATGATCCAGCAGGCCCACTCCTCGACGTAAAACCTAAGAAGAGAGAATTGGAAAGACACAGGCAGGCAAATCTGCACTGCACAGTATTACAATAGCCAAGATATGGAAGTAACCAAAAAGTCCACCAACAGATGGATGGACAAAGAAGAACTCCTCCATGTACAGATGGAATATTCGCTAGTGAAAAAAATGAAACAATGCCGTTTGCAGCACCATAGATGAGTCTAGACGTAATCACGCCACGTGTAGTAAGTGAGAAAGCAAAAGGCACATATCCTATCATATCACTTTTAAGAGTTACTTAAAAATTGATACCAATGAAGATATTTCCACAGAGAAAGGCAATCACAGATTCATTAAAAAACTTATGGTTCACCAAATAGAAAGGGATGAGGATTGGATACATTGCCACATTGGGGTTAACAGAGATATACAAACCATGTGAAATATATAACCACCAAAGACGTACGGAAGACCAGGAGAAGACTACTCAACATTGTGTCATAACCTACATGGGAAAAGGAGGCGAGGAACAATAGATACATGTATATGTGTGAAAGAACCACATCTTGCACACCTAGAACAAACAAACCATTGTAATCATATTTACTGGGATAAAAAATAAAAAGTAAACTACAAATATGAACAAGAAGTAATGAGACATAAACTTAAAGGGCTTTTCCCTGGCACATTCCATTCTAATTTACAACCTACAACACCACTTCCATTAAGGCTCTGTTTCCCTAGTAACCAAATATGGTAAAGGGGAAATGCTGCCACCTTGTGGCCGTTTCCTGCAAGAACAGCTTTAAACTCACAGCGAATGGTCACTTAACATTCCCAAGGACTCAGGGCTGTAAAGAACACCTGCCCTAAAAAATTGTGCTGAAGGAGGGAATGGACAAAACAATTCAAAACAGGCAAATGTTTCAAGAAGAGAGTATGAAGAGTTAAGTTTTACTCACGCTCTTTTAAAAAAAAGGAAAATGGATAAAAGCTCAACCTCAGGGAGTGTTAGACCCATGCAATCTAATCTACAAAACGTTTCAACTTACACCAGTCGACTGACCATGAGCAAAAAGTCTACAAACAATAAATGCTGAAGGGGTTTTAGGGAACTGTGTACCCTCTACCTGCTGGTGAGACGTAAAGGGGTAACAGCCAATAATGAGAACAGAAAGGAGCTGTGTTTAAAAGTAAAAATGGAGGTACCATTCAATCCAGCAGGCGCACCAATGGACCTCTCACTTGAGAAGACAAGAATCGAGAAGACACAGGCCGCAAAAGCTGCAGTGCAGCCTTATTCACAATAGCCAAGACAGTGGAGCAATCAAAATGTCCAACAACAGGTGAATGGATAAAGAAGAAGTGGTCCATGTACACAATGGAATAATAGCCATGGAAAACAATGAACCACTGCTCTCTGAGGCACCACAAATGAGTCTGGAGATAATCACAAAACATGAGGTAAGTCGGAAAGCAAAAGACCTATATTCTATGATATCACTTATAGGCGTTATCTAATAACTGACACAAAGGAACATATTTCCACAGAGAAAGACACTCACAGACTTAGAAAACAAACTATGCTCATCTAAAAGGAAAGGTGGGGGGAATGGATAAATTAAGATTAGTGTTACTATATGTATACAAACACATATTATATCCATATCTCAAAAAGACCAACCATATAGCAAGGGAGGTCTGCGGAACCCTCAGTAACATTTTACATGGGAAGAGGATCTGTACTTGAATAGACATATATAATGTACAAACGAACCAGATTGTGTACACCTAGGACAAACAATATTCTAAGCTTTACCCCAATTAAAAAAAATTTTAAAACCAAGAAGAAATAATGAGACATAAACTTATGGGGCTTTCTCCATGCACATTCCAATGTAATTTACAAACTAGGAACACGACTTCCAGAAAGGCTCTGCTGCCCTAGTACCCAGATATGGGAATGGAGATATGCTGCCTGCTTGAGGCCACTTCCCACAACAGCAGCTTTAAACCCATTGCTAAAGGTCACTAAATATTCACCAAACTTGCAGTTCGCTAAAAGACACCTGCTTTCTAAAAAAATTCTGGAGTGGAAAATCGACCAAAAATTTCAAAAGAGGGCAACCTTCCAAGAACACAATTTCAAGAGTTCTACTGTACTCCCAATTGTTTCCTTTTTTTTAACAGAAAAGAAAACGGTGGAGAAAAATGATGAGTTTTACGAATTTTCAAAGACATGCAAACCCAAATTACAAAAACCTATCAGCTCACAGCAGCCAGAAGGGCCATTAGCATAAATGCTGCAAACAATATATGCTGAAGCGATTGTGGAGAAATGCGTACCCTCGATTCTAAGGGGGACGTGGTAAGAGCCACTAATGAAAACACAAAGAAGGTGCTTTGAAAAGGGAAACACGGTGCTACCAGTCAATCAATTACACCCACTGCTGGGCCTATCACCTGAGAAAATGAGAATCGAAAAGTCACAGCCTGGCAATCCTGCACTCCAACAATATTTACCATAGCCAACACTTGGAAGCAATGAAAATGTCCATCAACCGAGGAATGCACAAAGTAGAAGTGGTCCACGTACACAGTGGAAAAGTACTCCAATAAAAAATAAAAATTAAATGTAAAAATCCAACAAAAGTAAGGAGACATCAGCTTGTGTGGGTTTGTCCGGGCACACTCCACTCTAATTTATAACCGAGAAACACCACAGGCCGCAAGGGCTTTTCCCTAGTTACCAGGGTGGGGGACCTAGAAAGGCTGCCGCCCTCTGGCAGTTACCTGCAAAAGCAGCTTTAAAGCCTGTGCTAATGGTCACTTCATAGGAACAAGTGCTGCAGAACTGTAAATGAAACAGGCCCTCAAAATGTCTTGAGGGAGGTAAAGGCCAAAACATTTCAAAATGTGACACATACTTAAAGAGAACACTTTGAAGAACTAAGGGGTAATCACAGCTTGAAAAATAGCAAAGGACATGCCTTAAAGCTCAATTTCAACAGATTATGTGGCACATTCGAATTCAACCACAGAGAGGTATCAGCTCACACTTGTCAGAATAACCATCAGCAAGAAAACTACAAACACTAAATGCTGAAGGTGTTGTGGAGAAATGCATACCCTCAACTTCAAAGGGGACGTAACTTGGAAAGGGCCACGAATGAGAACAGAATGGAGGTGCCTTAAAAAGGTAAACATTGAGCTACTATATGATCCAGCAGGCCCACTCCTCGACGTAAAACCTAAGAAGAGAGAATTGGAAAGACACAGGCAGGCAAATCTGCACTGCACAGTATTACAATAGCCAAGATATGGAAGTAACCAAAAAGTCCACCAACAGATGGATGGACAAAGAAGAACTCCTCCATGTACAGATGGAATATTCGCTAGTGAAAAAAATGAAACAATGCCGTTTGCAGCACCATAGATGAGTCTAGACGTAATCACGCCACGTGTAGTAAGTGAGAAAGCAAAAGGCACATATCCTATCATATCACTTTTAAGAGTTACTTAAAAATTGATACCAATGAAGATATTTCCACAGAGAAAGGCAATCACAGATTCATTAAAAAACTTATGGTTCACCAAATAGAAAGGGATGAGGATTGGATACATTGCCACATTGGGGTTAACAGAGATATACAAACCATGTGAAATATATAACCACCAAAGACGTACGGAAGACCAGGAGAAGACTACTCAACATTGTGTCATAACCTACATGGGAAAAGGATGCGAGGAACAATAGATACATGTATATGTGTGAAAGAACCACATCTTGCACACCTAGAACAAACAAACCATTGTAATCATATTTACTGGGATAAAAAATAAAAAGTAAACTACAAATATGAACAAGAAGTAATGAGACATAAACTTAAAGGGCTTTTCCCTGGCACATTCCATTCTAATTTACAACCTACAACACCACTTCCATTAAGGCTCTGTTTCCCTAGTAACCAAATATGGTAAAGGGGAAATGCTGCCACCTTGTGGCCGTTTCCTGCAAGAACAGCTTTAAACTCACAGCGAATGGTCACTTAACATTCCCAAGGACTCAGGGCTGTAAAGAACACCTGCCCTAAAAAATTGTGCTGAAGGAGGGAATGGACAAAACAATTCAAAACAGGCAAATGTTTCAAGAAGAGAGTATGAAGAGTTAAGTTTTACTCACGCTCTTTTAAAAAAAAGGAAAATGGATAAAAGCTCAACCTCAGGGAGTGTTAGACCCATGCAATCTAATCTACAAAACGTTTCAACTTACACCAGTCGACTGACCATGAGCAAAAAGTCTACAAACAATAAATGCTGAAGGGGTTTTAGGGAACTGTGTACCCTCTACCTGCTGGTGAGACGTAAAGGGGTAACAGCCAATAATGAGAACAGAAAGGAGCTGTGTTTAAAAGTAAAAATGGAGGTACCATTCAATCCAGCAGGCGCACCAATGGACCTCTCACTTGAGAAGACAAGAATCGAGAAGACACAGGCCGCAAAAGCTGCAGTGCAGCCTTATTCACAATAGCCAAGACAGTGGAGCAATCAAAATGTCCAACAACAGGTGAATGGATAAAGAAGAAGTGGTCCATGTACACAATGGAATAATAGCCATGGAAAACAATGAACCACTGCTCTCTGAGGCACCACAAATGAGTCTGGAGATAATCACAAAACATGAGGTAAGTCGGAAAGCAAAAGACCTATATTCTATGATATCACTTATAGGCGTTATCTAATAACTGACACAAAGGAACATATTTCCACAGAGAAAGACACTCACAGACTTAGAAAACAAACTATGCTCATCTAAAAGGAAAGGTGGGGGGAATGGATAAATTAAGATTAGTGTTACTATATGTATACAAACACATATTATATCCATATCTCAAAAAGACCAACCATATAGCAAGGGAGGTCTGCGGAACCCTCAGTAACATTTTACATGGGAAGAGGATCTGTACTTGAATAGACATATATAATGTACAAACGAACCAGATTGTGTACACCTAGGACAAACAATATTCTAAGCTTTACCCCAATTAAAAAAAATTTTAAAACCAAGAAGAAATAATGAGACATAAACTTATGGGGCTTTCTCCATGCACATTCCAATGTAATTTACAAACTAGGAACACGACTTCCAGAAAGGCTCTGCTGCCCTAGTACCCAGATATGGGAATGGAGATATGCTGCCTGCTTGAGGCCACTTCCCACAACAGCAGCTTTAAACCCATTGCTAAAGGTCACTAAATATTCACCAAACTTGCAGTTCGCTAAAAGACACCTGCTTTCTAAAAAAATTCTGGAGTGGAAAATCGACCAAAAATTTCAAAAGAGGGCAACCTTCCAAGAACACAATTTCAAGAGTTCTACTGTACTCCCAATTGTTTCCTTTTTTTTAACAGAAAAGAAAACGGTGGAGAAAAATGATGAGTTTTACGAATTTTCAAAGACATGCAAACCCAAATTACAAAAACCTATCAGCTCACAGCAGCCAGAAGGGCCATTAGCATAAATGCTGCAAACAATATATGCTGAAGCGATTGTGGAGAAATGCGTACCCTCGATTCTAAGGGGGACGTGGTAAGAGCCACTAATGAAAACACAAAGAAGGTGCTTTGAAAAGGGAAACACGGTGCTACCAGTCAATCAATTACACCCACTGCTGGGCCTATCACCTGAGAAAATGAGAATCGAAAAGTCACAGCCTGGCAATCCTGCACTCCAACAATATTTACCATAGCCAACACTTGGAAGCAATGAAAATGTCCATCAACCGAGGAATGCACAAAGTAGAAGTGGTCCACGTACACAGTGGAAAAGTACTCCAATAAAAAATAAAAATTAAATGTAAAAATCCAACAAAAGTAAGGAGACATCAGCTTGTGTGGGTTTGTCCGGGCACACTCCACTCTAATTTATAACCGAGAAACACCACAGGCCGCAAGGGCTTTTCCCTAGTTACCAGGGTGGGGGACCTAGAAAGGCTGCCGCCCTCTGGCAGTTACCTGCAAAAGCAGCTTTAAAGCCTGTGCTAATGGTCACTTCATAGGAACAAGTACTGCAGAACTGTAAATGAAACAGGCCCTCAAAATGTCTTGAGGGAGGTAAAGGCCAAAACATTTCAAAATGTGACACATACTTAAAGAGAACACGTTGAAGAACTAAGGGGTAATCACAGCTTGAAAAATAGCAAAGGACATGCCTTAAAGCTCAATTTCAACAGATTATGTGGCACATTCGAATTCAACCACAGAGAGGTATCAGCTCACACTTGTCAGAATAACCATCAGCAAGAAAACTACAAACACTAAATGCTGAAGGTGTTGTGGAGAAATGCATACCCTCAACTTCAAAGGGGACGTAACTTGGAAAGGGCCACGAATGAGAACAGAATGGAGGTGCCTTAAAAAGGTAAACATTGAGCTACTATATGATCCAGCAGGCCCACTCCTCGACGTAAAACCTAAGAAGAGAGAATTGGAAAGACACAGGCAGGCAAATCTGCACTGCACAGTATTACAATAGCCAAGATATGGAAGTAACCAAAAAGTCCACCAACAGATGGATGGACAAAGAAGAACTCCTCCATGTACAGATGGAATATTCGCTAGTGAAAAAAATGAAACAATGCCGTTTGCAGCACCATAGATGAGTCTAGACGTAATCACGCCACGTGTAGTAAGTGAGAAAGCAAAAGGCACATATCCTATCATATCACTTTTAAGAGTTACTTAAAAATTGATACCAATGAAGATATTTCCACAGAGAAAGGCAATCACAGATTCATTAAAAAACTTATGGTTCACCAAATAGAAAGGGATGAGGATTGGATACATTGCCACATTGGGGTTAACAGAGATATACAAACCATGTGAAATATATAACCACCAAAGACGTACGGAAGACCAGGAGAAGACTACTCAACATTGTGTCATAACCTACATGGGAAAAGGATGCGAGGAACAATAGATACATGTATATGTGTGAAAGAACCACATCTTGCACACCTAGAACAAACAAACCATTGTAATCATATTTACTGGGATAAAAAATAAAAAGTAAACTACAAATATGAACAAGAAGTAATGAGACATAAACTTAAAGGGCTTTTCCCTGGCACATTCCATTCTAATTTACAACCTACAACACCACTTCCATTAAGGCTCTGTTTCCCTAGTAACCAAATATGGTAAAGGGGAAATGCTGCCACCTTGTGGCCGTTTCCTGCAAGAACAGCTTTAAACTCACAGCGAATGGTCACTTAACATTCCCAAGGACTCAGGGCTGTAAAGAACACCTGCCCTAAAAAATTGTGCTGAAGGAGGGAATGGACAAAACAATTCAAAACAGGCAAATGTTTCAAGAAGAGAGTATGAAGAGTTAAGTTTTACTCACGCTCTTTTAAAAAAAAGGAAAATGGATAAAAGCTCAACCTCAGGGAGTGTTAGACCCATGCAATCTAATCTACAAAACGTTTCAACTTACACCAGTCGACTGACCATGAGCAAAAAGTCTACAAACAATAAATGCTGAAGGGGTTTTAGGGAACTGTGTACCCTCTACCTGCTGGTGAGACGTAAAGGGGTAACAGCCAATAATGAGAACAGAAAGGAGCTGTGTTTAAAAGTAAAAATGGAGGTACCATTCAATCCAGCAGGCGCACCAATGGACCTCTCACTTGAGAAGACAAGAATCGAGAAGACACAGGCCGCAAAAGCTGCAGTGCAGCCTTATTCACAATAGCCAAGACAGTGGAGCAATCAAAATGTCCAACAACAGGTGAATGGATAAAGAAGAAGTGGTCCATGTACACAATGGAATAATAGCCATGGAAAACAATGAACCACTGCTCTCTGAGGCACCACAAATGAGTCTGGAGATAATCACAAAACATGAGGTAAGTCGGAAAGCAAAAGACCTATATTCTATGATATCACTTATAGGCGTTATCTAATAACTGACACAAAGGAACATATTTCCACAGAGAAAGACACTCACAGACTTAGAAAACAAACTATGCTCATCTAAAAGGAAAGGTGGGGGGAATGGATAAATTAAGATTAGTGTTACTATATGTATACAAACACATATTATATCCATATCTCAAAAAGACCAACCATATAGCAAGGGAGGTCTGCGGAACCCTCAGTAACATTTTACATGGGAAGAGGATCTGTACTTGAATAGACATATATAATGTACAAACGAACCAGATTGTGTACACCTAGGACAAACAATATTCTAAGCTTTACCCCAATTAAAAAAATTTTTAAAACCAAGAAGAAATAATGAGACATAAACTTATGGGGCTTTCTCCATGCACATTCCAATGTAATTTACAAACTAGGAACACGACTTCCAGAAAGGCTCTGCTGCCCTAGTACCCAGATATGGGAATGGAGATATGCTGCCTGCTTGAGGCCACTTCCCACAACAGCAGCTTTAAACCCATTGCTAAAGGTCACTAAATATTCACCAAACTTGCAGTTCGCTAAAAGACACCTGCTTTCTAAAAAAATTCTGGAGTGGAAAATCGACCAAAAATTTCAAAAGAGGGCAACCTTCCAAGAACACAATTTCAAGAGTTCTACTGTACTCCCAATTGTTTCCTTTTTTTTAACAGAAAAGAAAACGGTGGAGAAAAATGATGAGTTTTACGAATTTTCAAAGACATGCAAACCCAAATTACAAAAACCTATCAGCTCACAGCAGCCAGAAGGGCCATTAGCATAAATGCTGCAAACAATATATGCTGAAGCGATTGTGGAGAAATGCGTACCCTCGATTCTAAGGGGGACGTGGTAAGAGCCACTAATGAAAACACAAAGAAGGTGCTTTGAAAAGGGAAACACGGTGCTACCAGTCAATCAATTACACCCACTGCTGGGCCTATCACCTGAGAAAATGAGAATCGAAAAGTCACAGCCTGGCAATCCTGCACTCCAACAATATTTACCATAGCCAACACTTGGAAGCAATGAAAATGTCCATCAACCGAGGAATGCACAAAGTAGAAGTGGTCCACGTACACAGTGGAAAAGTACTCCAATAAAAAATAAAAATTAAATGTAAAAATCCAACAAAAGTAAGGAGACATCAGCTTGTGTGGGTTTGTCCGGGCACACTCCACTCTAATTTATAACCGAGAAACACCACAGGCCGCAAGGGCTTTTCCCTAGTTACCAGGGTGGGGGACATAGAAAGGCTGCCGCCCTCTGGCAGTTACCTGCAAAAGCAGCTTTAAAGCCTGTGCTAATGGTCACTTCATAGGAACAAGTACTGCAGAACTGTAAATGAAACAGGCCCTCAAAATGTCTTGAGGGAGGTAAAGGCCAAAACATTTCAAAATGTGACACATACTTAAAGAGAACACGTTGAAGAACTAAGGGGTAATCACAGCTTGAAAAATAGCAAAGGACATGCCTTAAAGCTCAATTTCAACAGATTATGTGGCACATTCGAATTCAACCACAGAGAGGTATCAGCTCACACTTGTCAGAATAACCATCAGCAAGAAAACTACAAACACTAAATGCTGAAGGTGTTGTGGAGAAATGCATACCCTCAACTTCAAAGGGGACGTAACTTGGAAAGGGCCACGAATGAGAACAGAATGGAGGTGCCTTAAAAAGGTAAACATTGAGCTACTATATGATCCAGCAGGCCCACTCCTCGACGTAAAACCTAAGAAGAGAGAATTGGAAAGACACAGGCAGGCAAATCTGCACTGCACAGTATTACAATAGCCAAGATATGGAAGTAACCAAAAAGTCCACCAACAGATGGATGGACAAAGAAGAACTCCTCCATGTACAGATGGAATATTCGCTAGTGAAAAAAATGAAACAATGCCGTTTGCAGCACCATAGATGAGTCTAGACGTAATCACGCCACGTGTAGTAAGTGAGAAAGCAAAAGGCACATATCCTATCATATCACTTTTAAGAGTTACTTAAAAATTGATACCAATGAAGATATTTCCACAGAGAAAGGCAATCACAGATTCATTAAAAAACTTATGGTTCACCAAATAGAAAGGGATGAGGATTGGATACATTGCCACATTGGGGTTAACAGAGATATACAAACCATGTGAAATATATAACCACCAAAGACGTACGGAAGACCAGGAGAAGACTACTCAACATTGTGTCATAACCTACATGGGAAAAGGATGCGAGGAACAATAGATACATGTATATGTGTGAAAGAACCACATCTTGCACACCTAGAACAAACAAACCATTGTAATCATATTTACTGGGATAAAAAATAAAAAGTAAACTACAAATATGAACAAGAAGTAATGAGACATAAACTTAAAGGGCTTTTCCCTGGCACATTCCATTCTAATTTACAACCTACAACACCACTTCCATTAAGGCTCTGTTTCCCTAGTAACCAAATATGGTAAAGGGGAAATGCTGCCACCTTGTGGCCGTTTCCTGCAAGAACAGCTTTAAACTCACAGCGAATGGTCACTTAACATTCCCAAGGACTCAGGGCTGTAAAGAACACCTGCCCTAAAAAATTGTGCTGAAGGAGGGAATGGACAAAACAATTCAAAACAGGCAAATGTTTCAAGAAGAGAGTATGAAGAGTTAAGTTTTACTCACGCTCTTTTAAAAAAAAGGAAAATGGATAAAAGCTCAACCTCAGGGAGTGTTAGACCCATGCAATCTAATCTACAAAACGTTTCAACTTACACCAGTCGACTGACCATGAGCAAAAAGTCTACAAACAATAAATGCTGAAGGGGTTTTAGGGAACTGTGTACCCTCTACCTGCTGGTGAGACGTAAAGGGGTAACAGCCAATAATGAGAACAGAAAGGAGCTGTGTTTAAAAGTAAAAATGGAGGTACCATTCAATCCAGCAGGCGCACCAATGGACCTCTCACTTGAGAAGACAAGAATCGAGAAGACACAGGCCGCAAAAGCTGCAGTGCAGCCTTATTCACAATAGCCAAGACAGTGGAGCAATCAAAATGTCCAACAACAGGTGAATGGATAAAGAAGAAGTGGTCCATGTACACAATGGAATAATAGCCATGGAAAACAATGAACCACTGCTCTCTGAGGCACCACAAATGAGTCTGGAGATAATCACAAAACATGAGGTAAGTCGGAAAGCAAAAGACCTATATTCTATGATATCACTTATAGGCGTTATCTAATAACTGACACAAAGGAACATATTTCCACAGAGAAAGACACTCACAGACTTAGAAAACAAACTATGCTCATCTAAAAGGAAAGGTGGGGGGAATGGATAAATTAAGATTAGTGTTACTATATGTATACAAACACATATTATATCCATATCTCAAAAAGACCAACCATATAGCAAGGGAGGTCTGCGGAACCCTCAGTAACATTTTACATGGGAAGAGGATCTGTACTTGAATAGACATATATAATGTACAAACGAACCAGATTGTGTACACCTAGGACAAACAATATTCTAAGCTTTACCCCAATTAAAAAAAATTTTAAAACCAAGAAGAAATAATGAGACATAAACTTATGGGGCTTTCTCCATGCACATTCCAATGTAATTTACAAACTAGGAACACGACTTCCAGAAAGGCTCTGCTGCCCTAGTACCCAGATATGGGAATGGAGATATGCTGCCTGCTTGAGGCCACTTCCCACAACAGCAGCTTTAAACCCATTGCTAAAGGTCACTAAATATTCACCAAACTTGCAGTTCGCTAAAAGACACCTGCTTTCTAAAAAAATTCTGGAGTGGAAAATCGACCAAAAATTTCAAAAGAGGGCAACCTTCCAAGAACACAATTTCAAGAGTTCTACTGTACTCCCAATTGTTTCCTTTTTTTTAACAGAAAAGAAAACGGTGGAGAAAAATGATGAGTTTTACGAATTTTCAAAGACATGCAAACCCAAATTACAAAAACCTATCAGCTCACAGCAGCCAGAAGGGCCATTAGCATAAATGCTGCAAACAATATATGCTGAAGCGATTGTGGAGAAATGCGTACCCTCGATTCTAAGGGGGACGTGGTAAGAGCCACTAATGAAAACACAAAGAAGGTGCTTTGAAAAGGGAAACACGGTGCTACCAGTCAATCAATTACACCCACTGCTGGGCCTATCACCTGAGAAAATGAGAATCGAAAAGTCACAGCCTGGCAATCCTGCACTCCAACAATATTTACCATAGCCAACACTTGGAAGCAATGAAAATGTCCATCAACCGAGGAATGCACAAAGTAGAAGTGGTCCACGTACACAGTGGAAAAGTACTCCAATAAAAAATAAAAATTAAATGTAAAAATCCAACAAAAGTAAGGAGACATCAGCTTGTGTGGGTTTGTCCGGGCACACTCCACTCTAATTTATAACCGAGAAACACCACAGGCCGCAAGGGCTTTTCCCTAGTTACCAGGGTGGGGGACATAGAAAGGCTGCCGCCCTCTGGCAGTTACCTGCAAAAGCAGCTTTAAAGCCTGTGCTAATGGTCACTTCATAGGAACAAGTACTGCAGAACTGTAAATGAAACAGGCCCTCAAAATGTCTTGAGGGAGGTAAAGGCCAAAACATTTCAAAATGTGACACATACTTAAAGAGAACACTTTGAAGAACTAAGGGGTAATCACAGCTTGAAAAATAGCAAAGGACATGCCTTAAAGCTCAACTTCAACAGATTATGTGGCACATTCGAATTCAACCACAGAGAGGTATCAGCTCACACTTGTCAGAATAACCATCAGCAAGAAAACTACAAACACTAAATGCTGAAGGTGTTGTGGAGAAATGCATACCCTCAACTTCAAAGGGGACGTAACTTGGAAAGGGCCACGAATGAGAACAGAATGGAGGTGCCTTAAAAAGGTAAACATTGAGCTACTATATGATCCAGCAGGCCCACTCCTCGACGTAAAACCTAAGAAGAGAGAATTGGAAAGACACAGGCAGGCAAATCTGCACTGCACAGTATTACAATAGCCAAGATATGGAAGTAACCAAAAAGTCCACCAACAGATGGATGGACAAAGAAGAACTCCTCCATGTACAGATGGAATATTCGCTAGTGAAAAAAATGAAACAATGCCGTTTGCAGCACCATAGATGAGTCTAGACGTAATCACGCCACGTGTAGTAAGTGAGAAAGCAAAAGGCACATATCCTATCATATCACTTTTAAGAGTTACTTAAAAATTGATACCAATGAAGATATTTCCACAGAGAAAGGCAATCACAGATTCATTAAAAAACTTATGGTTCACCAAATAGAAAGGGATGAGGATTGGATACATTGCCACATTGGGGTTAACAGAGATATACAAACCATGTGAAATATATAACCACCAAAGACGTACGGAAGACCAGGAGAAGACTACTCAACATTGTGTCATAACCTACATGGGAAAAGGAGGCGAGGAACAATAGATACATGTATATGTGTGAAAGAACCACATCTTGCACACCTAGAACAAACAAACCATTGTAATCATATTTACTGGGATAAAAAATAAAAAGTAAACTACAAATATGAACAAGAAGTAATGAGACATAAACTTAAAGGGCTTTTCCCTGGCACATTCCATTCTAATTTACAACCTACAACACCACTTCCATTAAGGCTCTGTTTCCCTAGTAACCAAATATGGTAAAGGGGAAATGCTGCCACCTTGTGGCCGTTTCCTGCAAGAACAGCTTTAAACTCACAGCGAATGGTCACTTAACATTCCCAAGGACTCAGGGCTGTAAAGAACACCTGCCCTAAAAAATTGTGCTGAAGGAGGGAATGGACAAAACAATTCAAAACAGGCAAATGTTTCAAGAAGAGAGTATGAAGAGTTAAGTTTTACTCACGCTCTTTTAAAAAAAAGGAAAATGGATAAAAGCTCAACCTCAGGGAGTGTTAGACCCATGCAATCTAATCTACAAAACGTTTCAACTTACACCAGTCGACTGACCATGAGCAAAAAGTCTACAAACAATAAATGCTGAAGGGGTTTTAGGGAACTGTGTACCCTCTACCTGCTGGTGAGACGTAAAGGGGTAACAGCCAATAATGAGAACAGAAAGGAGCTGTGTTTAAAAGTAAAAATGGAGGTACCATTCAATCCAGCAGGCGCACCAATGGACCTCTCACCTGAGAAGACAAGAATCGAGAAGACACAGGCCGCAAAAGCTGCAGTGCAGCCTTATTCACAATAGCCAAGACAGTGGAGCAATCAAAATGTCCAACAACAGGTGAATGGATAAAGAAGAAGTGGTCCATGTACACAATGGAATAATAGCCATGGAAAACAATGAACCACTGCTCTCTGAGGCACCACAAATGAGTCTGGAGATAATCACAAAACATGAGGTAAGTCGGAAAGCAAAAGACCTATATTCTATGATATCACTTATAGGCGTTATCTAATAACTGACACAAAGGAACATATTTCCACAGAGAAAGACACTCACAGACTTAGAAAACAAACTATGCTCATCTAAAAGGAAAGGTGGGGGGAATGGATAAATTAAGATTAGTGTTACTATATGTATACAAACACATATTATATCCATATCTCAAAAAGACCAACCATATAGCAAGGGAGGTCTGCGGAACCCTCAGTAACATTTTACATGGGAAGAGGATCTGTACTTGAATAGACATATATAACGTACAAACGAACCAGATTGTGTACACCTAGGACAAACAATATTCTCAGCTTTACCCCAATTAAAAAAAATTTTAAAACCAAGAAGAAATAATGAGACATAAACTTATGGGGCTTTCTCCATGCACATTCCAATGTAATTTACAAACTAGGAACACGACTTCCAGAAAGGCTCTGCTGCCCTAGTACCCAGATATGGGAATGGAGATATGCTGCCTGCTTGAGGCCACTTCCCACAACAGCAGCTTTAAACCCATTGCTAAAGGTCACTAAATATTCACCAAACTTGCAGTTCGCTAAAAGACACCTGCTTTCTAAAAAAATTCTGGAGTGGAAAATCGACCAAAAATTTCAAAAGAGGGCAACCTTCCAAGAACACAATTTCAAGAGTTCTACTGTACTCCCAATTGTTTCCTTTTTTTTAACAGAAAAGAAAACGGTGGAGAAAAATGATGAGTTTTACGAATTTTCAAAGACATGCAAACCCAAATTACAAAAACCTATCAGCTCACAGCAGCCAGAAGGGCCATTAGCATAAATGCTGCAAACAATATATGCTGAAGCGATTGTGGAGAAATGCGTACCCTCGATTCTAAGGGGGGACGTGGTAAGAGCCACTAATGAAAACACAAAGAAGGTGCTTTGAAAAGGGAAACACGGTGCTACCAGTCAATCAATTACACCCACTGCTGGGCCTATCACCTGAGAAAATGAGAATCGAAAAGTCACAGCCTGGCAATCCTGCACTCCAACAATATTTACCATAGCCAACACTTGGAAGCAATGAAAATGTCCATCAACCGAGGAATGCACAAAGTAGAAGTGGTCCACGTACACAGTGGAAAAGTACTCCAATAAAAAATAAAAATTAAATGTAAAAATCCAACAAAAGTAAGGAGACATCAGCTTGTGTGGGTTTGTCCGGGCACACTCCACTCTAATTTATAACCGAGAAACACCACAGGCCGCAAGGGCTTTTCCCTAGTTACCAGGGTGGGGGACATAGAAAGGCTGCCGCCCTCTGGCAGTTACCTGCAAAAGCAGCTTTAAAGCCTGTGCTAATGGTCACTTCATAGGAACAAGTACTGCAGAACTGTAAATGAAACAGGCCCTCAAAATGTCTTGAGGGAGGTAAAGGCCAAAACATTTCAAAATGTGACACATACTTAAAGAGAACACTTTGAAGAACTAAGGGGTAATCACAGCTTGAAAAATAGCAAAGGACATGCCTTAAAGCTCAACTTCAACAGATTATGTGGCACATTCGAATTCAACCACAGAGAGGTATCAGCTCACACTTGTCAGAATAACCATCAGCAAGAAAACTACAAACACTAAATGCTGAAGGTGTTGTGGAGAAATGCATACCCTCAACTTCAAAGGGGACGTAACTTGGAAAGGGCCACGAATGAGAACAGAATGGAGGTGCCTTAAAAAGGTAAACATTGAGCTACTATATGATCCAGCAGGCCCACTCCTCGACGTAAAACCTAAGAAGAGAGAATTGGAAAGACACAGGCAGGCAAATCTGCACTGCACAGTATTACAATAGCCAAGATATGGAAGTAACCAAAAAGTCCACCAACAGATGGATGGACAAAGAAGAACTCCTCCATGTACAGATGGAATATTCGCTAGTGAAAAAAATGAAACAATGCCGTTTGCAGCACCATAGATGAGTCTAGACGTAATCACGCCACGTGTAGTAAGTGAGAAAGCAAAAGGCACATATCCTATCATATCACTTTTAAGAGTTACTTAAAAATTGATACCAATGAAGATATTTCCACAGAGAAAGGCAATCACAGATTCATTAAAAAACTTATGGTTCACCAAATAGAAAGGGATGAGGATTGGATACATTGCCACATTGGGGTTAACAGAGATATACAAACCATGTGAAATATATAACCACCAAAGACGTACGGAAGACCAGGAGAAGACTACTCAACATTGTGTCATAACCTACATGGGAAAAGGAGGCGAGGAACAATAGATACATGTATATGTGTGAAAGAACCACATCTTGCACACCTAGAACAAACAAACCATTGTAATCATATTTACTGGGATAAAAAATAAAAAGTAAACTACAAATATGAACAAGAAGTAATGAGACATAAACTTAAAGGGCTTTTCCCTGGCACATTCCATTCTAATTTACAACCTACAACACCACTTCCATTAAGGCTCTGTTTCCCTAGTAACCAAATATGGTAAAGGGGAAATGCTGCCACCTTGTGGCCGTTTCCTGCAAGAACAGCTTTAAACTCACAGCGAATGGTCACTTAACATTCCCAAGGACTCAGGGCTGTAAAGAACACCTGCCCTAAAAAATTGTGCTGAAGGAGGGAATGGACAAAACAATTCAAAACAGGCAAATGTTTCAAGAAGAGAGTATGAAGAGTTAAGTTTTACTCACGCTCTTTTAAAAAAAAGGAAAATGGATAAAAGCTCAACCTCAGGGAGTGTTAGACCCATGCAATCTAATCTACAAAACGTTTCAACTTACACCAGTCGACTGACCATGAGCAAAAAGTCTACAAACAATAAATGCTGAAGGGGTTTTAGGGAACTGTGTACCCTCTACCTGCTGGTGAGACGTAAAGGGGTAACAGCCAATAATGAGAACAGAAAGGAGCTGTGTTTAAAAGTAAAAATGGAGGTACCATTCAATCCAGCAGGCGCACCAATGGACCTCTCACCTGAGAAGACAAGAATCGAGAAGACACAGGCCGCAAAAGCTGCAGTGCAGCCTTATTCACAATAGCCAAGACAGTGGAGCAATCAAAATGTCCAACAACAGGTGAATGGATAAAGAAGAAGTGGTCCATGTACACAATGGAATAATAGCCATGGAAAACAATGAACCACTGCTCTCTGAGGCACCACAAATGAGTCTGGAGATAATCACAAAACATGAGGTAAGTCGGAAAGCAAAAGACCTATATTCTATGATATCACTTATAGGCGTTATCTAATAACTGACACAAAGGAACATATTTCCACAGAGAAAGACACTCACAGACTTAGAAAACAAACTATGCTCATCTAAAAGGAAAGGTGGGGGGAATGGATAAATTAAGATTAGTGTTACTATATGTATACAAACACATATTATATCCATATCTCAAAAAGACCAACCATATAGCAAGGGAGGTCTGCGGAACCCTCAGTAACATTTTACATGGGAAGAGGATCTGTACTTGAATAGACATATATAATGTACAAACGAACCAGATTGTGTACACCTAGGACAAACAATATTCTCAGCTTTACCCCAATTAAAAAAAATTTTAAAACCAAGAAGAAATAATGAGACATAAACTTATGGGGCTTTCTCCATGCACATTCCAATGTAATTTACAAACTAGGAACACGACTTCCAGAAAGGCTCTGCTGCCCTAGTACCCAGATATGGGAATGGAGATATGCTGCCTGCTTGAGGCCACTTCCCACAACAGCAGCTTTAAACCCATTGCTAAAGGTCACTAAATATTCACCAAACTTGCAGTTCGCTAAAAGACACCTGCTTTCTAAAAAAATTCTGGAGTGGAAAATCGACCAAAAATTTCAAAAGAGGGCAACCTTCCAAGAACACAATTTCAAGAGTTCTACTGTACTCCCAATTGTTTCCTTTTTTTTAACAGAAAAGAAAACGGTGGAGAAAAATGATGAGTTTTACGAATTTTCAAAGACATGCAAACCCAAATTACAAAAACCTATCAGCTCACAGCAGCCAGAAGGGCCATTAGCATAAATGCTGCAAACAATATATGCTGAAGCGATTGTGGAGAAATGCGTACCCTCGATTCTAAGGGGGGACGTGGTAAGAGCCACTAATGAAAACACAAAGAAGGTGCTTTGAAAAGGGAAACACGGTGCTACCAGTCAATCAATTACACCCACTGCTGGGCCTATCACCTGAGAAAATGAGAATCGAAAAGTCACAGCCTGGCAATCCTGCACTCCAACAATATTTACCATAGCCAACACTTGGAAGCAATGAAAATGTCCATCAACCGAGGAATGCACAAAGTAGAAGTGGTCCACGTACACAGTGGAAAAGTACTCCAATAAAAAATAAAAATTAAATGTAAAAATCCAACAAAAGTAAGGAGACATCAGCTTGTGTGGGTTTGTCCGGGCACACTCCACTCTAATTTATAACCGAGAAACACCACAGGCCGCAAGGGCTTTTCCCTAGTTACCAGGGTGGGGGACATAGAAAGGCTGCCGCCCTCTGGCAGTTACCTGCAAAAGCAGCTTTAAAGCCTGTGCTAATGGTCACTTCATAGGAACAAGTACTGCAGAACTGTAAATGAAACAGGCCCTCAAAATGTCTTGAGGGAGGTAAAGGCCAAAACATTTCAAAATGTGACACATACTTAAAGAGAACACTTTGAAGAACTAAGGGGTAATCACAGCTTGAAAAATAGCAAAGGACATGCCTTAAAGCTCAACTTCAACAGATTATGTGGCACATTCGAATTCAACCACAGAGAGGTATCAGCTCACACTTGTCAGAATAACCATCAGCAAGAAAACTACAAACACTAAATGCTGAAGGTGTTGTGGAGAAATGCATACCCTCAACTTCAAAGGGGACGTAACTTGGAAAGGGCCACGAATGAGAACAGAATGGAGGTGCCTTAAAAAGGTAAACATTGAGCTACTATATGATCCAGCAGGCCCACTCCTCGACGTAAAACCTAAGAAGAGAGAATTGGAAAGACACAGGCAGGCAAATCTGCACTGCACAGTATTACAATAGCCAAGATATGGAAGTAACCAAAAAGTCCACCAACAGATGGATGGACAAAGAAGAACTCCTCCATGTACAGATGGAATATTCGCTAGTGAAAAAAATGAAACAATGCCGTTTGCAGCACCATAGATGAGTCTAGACGTAATCACGCCACGTGTAGTAAGTGAGAAAGCAAAAGGCACATATCCTATCATATCACTTTTAAGAGTTACTTAAAAATTGATACCAATGAAGATATTTCCACAGAGAAAGGCAATCACAGACTCATTAAAAAACTTATGGTTCACCAAATAGAAAGGGATGAGGATTGGATACATTGCCACATTGGGGTTAACAGAGATATACAAACCATGTGAAATATATAACCACCAAAGACGTACGGAAGACCAGGAGAAGACTACTCAACATTGTGTCATAACCTACATGGGAAAAGGATGCGAGGAACAATAGATACATGTATATGTGTGAAAGAACCACATCTTGCACACCTAGAACAAACAAACCATTGTAATCATATTTACTGGGATAAAAAATAAAAAGTAAACTACAAATATGAACAAGAAGTAATGAGACATAAACTTAAAGGGCTTTTCCCTGGCACATTCCATTCTAATTTACAACCTACAACACCACTTCCATTAAGGCTCTGTTTCCCTAGTAACCAAATATGGTAAAGGGGAAATGCTGCCACCTTGTGGCCGTTTCCTGCAAGAACAGCTTTAAACTCACAGCGAATGGTCACTTAACATTCCCAAGGACTCAGGGCTGTAAAGAACACCTGCCCTAAAAAATTGTGCTGAAGGAGGGAATGGACAAAACAATTCAAAACAGGCAAATGTTTCAAGAAGAGAGTATGAAGAGTTAAGTTTTACTCACGCTCTTTTAAAAAAAAGGAAAATGGATAAAAGCTCAACCTCAGGGAGTGTTAGACCCATGCAATCTAATCTACAAAACGTTTCAACTTACACCAGTCGACTGACCATGAGCAAAAAGTCTACAAACAATAAATGCTGAAGGGGTTTTAGGGAACTGTGTACCCTCTACCTGCTGGTGAGACGTAAAGGGGTAACAGCCAATAATGAGAACAGAAAGGAGCTGTGTTTAAAAGTAAAAATGGAGGTACCATTCAATCCAGCAGGCGCACCAATGGACCTCTCACTTGAGAAGACAAGAATCGAGAAGACACAGGCCGCAAAAGCTGCAGTGCAGCCTTATTCACAATAGCCAAGACAGTGGAGCAATCAAAATGTCCAACAACAGGTGAATGGATAAAGAAGAAGTGGTCCATGTACACAATGGAATAATAGCCATGGAAAACAATGAACCACTGCTCTCTGAGGCACCACAAATGAGTCTGGAGATAATCACAAAACATGAGGTAAGTCGGAAAGCAAAAGACCTATATTCTATGATATCACTTATAGGCGTTATCTAATAACTGACACAAAGGAACATATTTCCACAGAGAAAGACACTCACAGACTTAGAAAACAAACTATGCTCATCTAAAAGGAAAGGTGGGGGGAATGGATAAATTAAGATTAGTGTTACTATATGTATACAAACACATATTATATCCATATCTCAAAAAGACCAACCATATAGCAAGGGAGGTCTGCGGAACCCTCAGTAACATTTTACATGGGAAGAGGATCTGTACTTGAATAGACATATATAACGTACAAACGAACCAGATTGTGTACACCTAGGACAAACAATATTCTAAGCTTTACCCCAATTAAAAAAAATTTTAAAACCAAGAAGAAATAATGAGACATAAACTTATGGGGCTTTCTCCATGCACATTCCAATGTAATTTACAAACTAGGAACACGACTTCCAGAAAGGCTCTGCTGCCCTAGTACCCAGATATGGGAATGGAGATATGCTGCCTGCTTGAGGCCACTTCCCACAACAGCAGCTTTAAACCCATTGCTAAAGGTCACTAAATATTCACCAAACTTGCAGTTCGCTAAAAGACACCTGCTTTCTAAAAAAATTCTGGAGTGGAAAATCGACCAAAAATTTCAAAAGAGGGCAACCTTCCAAGAACACAATTTCAAGAGTTCTACTGTACTCCCAATTGTTTCCTTTTTTTTAACAGAAAAGAAAACGGTGGAGAAAAATGATGAGTTTTACGAATTTTCAAAGACATGCAAACCCAAATTACAAAAACCTATCAGCTCACAGCAGCCAGAAGGGCCATTAGCATAAATGCTGCAAACAATATATGCTGAAGCGATTGTGGAGAAATGCGTACCCTCGATTCTAAGGGGGGACGTGGTAAGAGCCACTAATGAAAACACAAAGAAGGTGCTTTGAAAAGGGAAACACGGTGCTACCAGTCAATCAATTACACCCACTGCTGGGCCTATCACCTGAGAAAATGAGAATCGAAAAGTCACAGCCTGGCAATCCTGCACTCCAACAATATTTACCATAGCCAACACTTGGAAGCAATGAAAATGTCCATCAACCGAGGAATGCACAAAGTAGAAGTGGTCCACGTACACAGTGGAAAAGTACTCCAATAAAAAATAAAAATTAAATGTAAAAATCCAACAAAAGTAAGGAGACATCAGCTTGTGTGGGTTTGTCCGGGCACACTCCACTCTAATTTATAACCGAGAAACACCACAGGCCGCAAGGGCTTTTCCCTAGTTACCAGGGTGGGGGACATAGAAAGGCTGCCGCCCTCTGGCAGTTACCTGCAAAAGCAGCTTTAAAGCCTGTGCTAATGGTCACTTCATAGGAACAAGTACTGCAGAACTGTAAATGAAACAGGCCCTCAAAATGTCTTGAGGGAGGTAAAGGCCAAAACATTTCAAAATGTGACACATACTTAAAGAGAACACTTTGAAGAACTAAGGGGTAATCACAGCTTGAAAAATAGCAAAGGACATGCCTTAAAGCTCAACTTCAACAGATTATGTGGCACATTCGAATTCAACCACAGAGAGGTATCAGCTCACACTTGTCAGAATAACCATCAGCAAGAAAACTACAAACACTAAATGCTGAAGGTGTTGTGGAGAAATGCATACCCTCAACTTCAAAGGGGACGTAACTTGGAAAGGGCCACGAATGAGAACAGAATGGAGGTGCCTTAAAAAGGTAAACATTGAGCTACTATATGATCCAGCAGGCCCACTCCTCGACGTAAAACCTAAGAAGAGAGAATTGGAAAGACACAGGCAGGCAAATCTGCACTGCACAGTATTACAATAGCCAAGATATGGAAGTAACCAAAAAGTCCACCAACAGATGGATGGACAAAGAAGAACTCCTCCATGTACAGATGGAATATTCGCTAGTGAAAAAAATGAAACAATGCCGTTTGCAGCACCATAGATGAGTCTAGACGTAATCACGCCACGTGTAGTAAGTGAGAAAGCAAAAGGCACATATCCTATCATATCACTTTTAAGAGTTACTTAAAAATTGATACCAATGAAGATATTTCCACAGAGAAAGGCAATCACAGATTCATTAAAAAACTTATGGTTCACCAAATAGAAAGGGATGAGGATTGGATACATTGCCACATTGGGGTTAACAGAGATATACAAACCATGTGAAATATATAACCACCAAAGACGTACGGAAGACCAGGAGAAGACTACTCAACATTGTGTCATAACCTACATGGGAAAAGGAGGCGAGGAACAATAGATACATGTATATGTGTGAAAGAACCACATCTTGCACACCTAGAACAAACAAACCATTGTAATCATATTTACTGGGATAAAAAATAAAAAGTAAACTACAAATATGAACAAGAAGTAATGAGACATAAACTTAAAGGGCTTTTCCCTGGCACATTCCATTCTAATTTACAACCTACAACACCACTTCCATTAAGGCTCTGTTTCCCTAGTAACCAAATATGGTAAAGGGGAAATGCTGCCACCTTGTGGCCGTTTCCTGCAAGAACAGCTTTAAACTCACAGCGAATGGTCACTTAACATTCCCAAGGACTCAGGGCTGTAAAGAACACCTGCCCTAAAAAATTGTGCTGAAGGAGGGAATGGACAAAACAATTCAAAACAGGCAAATGTTTCAAGAAGAGAGTATGAAGAGTTAAGTTTTACTCACGCTCTTTTAAAAAAAAGGAAAATGGATAAAAGCTCAACCTCAGGGAGTGTTAGACCCATGCAATCTAATCTACAAAACGTTTCAACTTACACCAGTCGACTGACCATGAGCAAAAAGTCTACAAACAATAAATGCTGAAGGGGTTTTAGGGAACTGTGTACCCTCTACCTGCTGGTGAGACGTAAAGGGGTAACAGCCAATAATGAGAACAGAAAGGAGCTGTGTTTAAAAGTAAAAATGGAGGTACCATTCAATCCAGCAGGCGCACCAATGGACCTCTCACCTGAGAAGACAAGAATCGAGAAGACACAGGCCGCAAAAGCTGCAGTGCAGCCTTATTCACAATAGCCAAGACAGTGGAGCAATCAAAATGTCCAACAACAGGTGAATGGATAAAGAAGAAGTGGTCCATGTACACAATGGAATAATAGCCATGGAAAACAATGAACCACTGCTCTCTGAGGCACCACAAATGAGTCTGGAGATAATCACAAAACATGAGGTAAGTCGGAAAGCAAAAGACCTATATTCTATGATATCACTTATAGGCGTTATCTAATAACTGACACAAAGGAACATATTTCCACAGAGAAAGACACTCACAGACTTAGAAAACAAACTATGCTCATCTAAAAGGAAAGGTGGGGGGAATGGATAAATTAAGATTAGTGTTACTATATGTATACAAACACATATTATATCCATATCTCAAAAAGACCAACCATATAGCAAGGGAGGTCTGCGGAACCCTCAGTAACATTTTACATGGGAAGAGGATCTGTACTTGAATAGACATATATAATGTACAAACGAACCAGATTGTGTACACCTAGGACAAACAATATTCTCAGCTTTACCCCAATTAAAAAAAATTTTAAAACCAAGAAGAAATAATGAGACATAAACTTATGGGGCTTTCTCCATGCACATTCCAATGTAATTTACAAACTAGGAACACGACTTCCAGAAAGGCTCTGCTGCCCTAGTACCCAGATATGGGAATGGAGATATGCTGCCTGCTTGAGGCCACTTCCCACAACAGCAGCTTTAAACCCATTGCTAAAGGTCACTAAATATTCACCAAACTTGCAGTTCGCTAAAAGACACCTGCTTTCTAAAAAAATTCTGGAGTGGAAAATCGACCAAAAATTTCAAAAGAGGGCAACCTTCCAAGAACACAATTTCAAGAGTTCTACTGTACTCCCAATTGTTTCCTTTTTTTTAACAGAAAAGAAAACGGTGGAGAAAAATGATGAGTTTTACGAATTTTCAAAGACATGCAAACCCAAATTACAAAAACCTATCAGCTCACAGCAGCCAGAAGGGCCATTAGCATAAATGCTGCAAACAATATATGCTGAAGCGATTGTGGAGAAATGCGTACCCTCGATTCTAAGGGGGGACGTGGTAAGAGCCACTAATGAAAACACAAAGAAGGTGCTTTGAAAAGGGAAACACGGTGCTACCAGTCAATCAATTACACCCACTGCTGGGCCTATCACCTGAGAAAATGAGAATCGAAAAGTCACAGCCTGGCAATCCTGCACTCCAACAATATTTACCATAGCCAACACTTGGAAGCAATGAAAATGTCCATCAACCGAGGAATGCACAAAGTAGAAGTGGTCCACGTACACAGTGGAAAAGTACTCCAATAAAAAATAAAAATTAAATGTAAAAATCCAACAAAAGTAAGGAGACATCAGCTTGTGTGGGTTTGTCCGGGCACACTCCACTCTAATTTATAACCGAGAAACACCACAGGCCGCAAGGGCTTTTCCCTAGTTACCAGGGTGGGGGACATAGAAAGGCTGCCGCCCTCTGGCAGTTACCTGCAAAAGCAGCTTTAAAGCCTGTGCTAATGGTCACTTCATAGGAACAAGTACTGCAGAACTGTAAATGAAACAGGCCCTCAAAATGTCTTGAGGGAGGTAAAGGCCAAAACATTTCAAAATGTGACACATACTTAAAGAGAACACTTTGAAGAACTAAGGGGTAATCACAGCTTGAAAAATAGCAAAGGACATGCCTTAAAGCTCAACTTCAACAGATTATGTGGCACATTCGAATTCAACCACAGAGAGGTATCAGCTCACACTTGTCAGAATAACCATCAGCAAGAAAACTACAAACACTAAATGCTGAAGGTGTTGTGGAGAAATGCATACCCTCAACTTCAAAGGGGACGTAACTTGGAAAGGGCCACGAATGAGAACAGAATGGAGGTGCCTTAAAAAGGTAAACATTGAGCTACTATATGATCCAGCAGGCCCACTCCTCGACGTAAAACCTAAGAAGAGAGAATTGGAAAGACACAGGCAGGCAAATCTGCACTGCACAGTATTACAATAGCCAAGATATGGAAGTAACCAAAAAGTCCACCAACAGATGGATGGACAAAGAAGAACTCCTCCATGTACAGATGGAATATTCGCTAGTGAAAAAAATGAAACAATGCCGTTTGCAGCACCATAGATGAGTCTAGACGTAATCACGCCACGTGTAGTAAGTGAGAAAGCAAAAGGCACATATCCTATCATATCACTTTTAAGAGTTACTTAAAAATTGATACCAATGAAGATATTTCCACAGAGAAAGGCAATCACAGATTCATTAAAAAACTTATGGTTCACCAAATAGAAAGGGATGAGGATTGGATACATTGCCACATTGGGGTTAACAGAGATATACAAACCATGTGAAATATATAACCACCAAAGACGTACGGAAGACCAGGAGAAGACTACTCAACATTGTGTCATAACCTACATGGGAAAAGGAGGCGAGGAACAATAGATACATGTATATGTGTGAAAGAACCACATCTTGCACACCTAGAACAAACAAACCATTGTAATCATATTTACTGGGATAAAAAATAAAAAGTAAACTACAAATATGAACAAGAAGTAATGAGACATAAACTTAAAGGGCTTTTCCCTGGCACATTCCATTCTAATTTACAACCTACAACACCACTTCCATTAAGGCTCTGTTTCCCTAGTAACCAAATATGGTAAAGGGGAAATGCTGCCACCTTGTGGCCGTTTCCTGCAAGAACAGCTTTAAACTCACAGCGAATGGTCACTTAACATTCCCAAGGACTCAGGGCTGTAAAGAACACCTGCCCTAAAAAATTGTGCTGAAGGAGGGAATGGACAAAACAATTCAAAACAGGCAAATGTTTCAAGAAGAGAGTATGAAGAGTTAAGTTTTACTCACGCTCTTTTAAAAAAAAGGAAAATGGATAAAAGCTCAACCTCAGGGAGTGTTAGACCCATGCAATCTAATCTACAAAACGTTTCAACTTACACCAGTCGACTGACCATGAGCAAAAAGTCTACAAACAATAAATGCTGAAGGGGTTTTAGGGAACTGTGTACCCTCTACCTGCTGGTGAGACGTAAAGGGGTAACAGCCAATAATGAGAACAGAAAGGAGCTGTGTTTAAAAGTAAAAATGGAGGTACCATTCAATCCAGCAGGCGCACCAATGGACCTCTCACCTGAGAAGACAAGAATCGAGAAGACACAGGCCGCAAAAGCTGCAGTGCAGCCTTATTCACAATAGCCAAGACAGTGGAGCAATCAAAATGTCCAACAACAGGTGAATGGATAAAGAAGAAGTGGTCCATGTACACAATGGAATAATAGCCATGGAAAACAATGAACCACTGCTCTCTGAGGCACCACAAATGAGTCTGGAGATAATCACAAAACATGAGGTAAGTCGGAAAGCAAAAGACCTATATTCTATGATATCACTTATAGGCGTTATCTAATAACTGACACAAAGGAACATATTTCCACAGAGAAAGACACTCACAGACTTAGAAAACAAACTATGCTCATCTAAAAGGAAAGGTGGGGGGAATGGATAAATTAAGATTAGTGTTACTATATGTATACAAACACATATTATATCCATATCTCAAAAAGACCAACCATATAGCAAGGGAGGTCTGCGGAACCCTCAGTAACATTTTACATGGGAAGAGGATCTGTACTTGAATAGACATATATAACGTACAAACGAACCAGATTGTGTACACCTAGGACAAACAATATTCTCAGCTTTACCCCAATTAAAAAAAATTTTAAAACCAAGAAGAAATAATGAGACATAAACTTATGGGGCTTTCTCCATGCACATTCCAATGTAATTTACAAACTAGGAACACGACTTCCAGAAAGGCTCTGCTGCCCTAGTACCCAGATATGGGAATGGAGATATGCTGCCTGCTTGAGGCCACTTCCCACAACAGCAGCTTTAAACCCATTGCTAAAGGTCACTAAATATTCACCAAACTTGCAGTTCGCTAAAAGACACCTGCTTTCTAAAAAAATTCTGGAGTGGAAAATCGACCAAAAATTTCAAAAGAGGGCAACCTTCCAAGAACACAATTTCAAGAGTTCTACTGTACTCCCAATTGTTTCCTTTTTTTTAACAGAAAAGAAAACGGTGGAGAAAAATGATGAGTTTTACGAATTTTCAAAGACATGCAAACCCAAATTACAAAAACCTATCAGCTCACAGCAGCCAGAAGGGCCATTAGCATAAATGCTGCAAACAATATATGCTGAAGCGATTGTGGAGAAATGCGTACCCTCGATTCTAAGGGGGGACGTGGTAAGAGCCACTAATGAAAACACAAAGAAGGTGCTTTGAAAAGGGAAACACGGTGCTACCAGTCAATCAATTACACCCACTGCTGGGCCTATCACCTGAGAAAATGAGAATCGAAAAGTCACAGCCTGGCAATCCTGCACTCCAACAATATTTACCATAGCCAACACTTGGAAGCAATGAAAATGTCCATCAACCGAGGAATGCACAAAGTAGAAGTGGTCCACGTACACAGTGGAAAAGTACTCCAATAAAAAATAAAAATTAAATGTAAAAATCCAACAAAAGTAAGGAGACATCAGCTTGTGTGGGTTTGTCCGGGCACACTCCACTCTAATTTATAACCGAGAAACACCACAGGCCGCAAGGGCTTTTCCCTAGTTACCAGGGTGGGGGACATAGAAAGGCTGCCGCCCTCTGGCAGTTACCTGCAAAAGCAGCTTTAAAGCCTGTGCTAATGGTCACTTCATAGGAACAAGTACTGCAGAACTGTAAATGAAACAGGCCCTCAAAATGTCTTGAGGGAGGTAAAGGCCAAAACATTTCAAAATGTGACACATACTTAAAGAGAACACTTTGAAGAACTAAGGGGTAATCACAGCTTGAAAAATAGCAAAGGACATGCCTTAAAGCTCAACTTCAACAGATTATGTGGCACATTCGAATTCAACCACAGAGAGGTATCAGCTCACACTTGTCAGAATAACCATCAGCAAGAAAACTACAAACACTAAATGCTGAAGGTGTTGTGGAGAAATGCATACCCTCAACTTCAAAGGGGACGTAACTTGGAAAGGGCCACGAATGAGAACAGAATGGAGGTGCCTTAAAAAGGTAAACATTGAGCTACTATATGATCCAGCAGGCCCACTCCTCGACGTAAAACCTAAGAAGAGAGAATTGGAAAGACACAGGCAGGCAAATCTGCACTGCACAGTATTACAATAGCCAAGATATGGAAGTAACCAAAAAGTCCACCAACAGATGGATGGACAAAGAAGAACTCCTCCATGTACAGATGGAATATTCGCTAGTGAAAAAAATGAAACAATGCCGTTTGCAGCACCATAGATGAGTCTAGACGTAATCACGCCACGTGTAGTAAGTGAGAAAGCAAAAGGCACATATCCTATCATATCACTTTTAAGAGTTACTTAAAAATTGATACCAATGAAGATATTTCCACAGAGAAAGGCAATCACAGATTCATTAAAAAACTTATGGTTCACCAAATAGAAAGGGATGAGGATTGGATACATTGCCACATTGGGGTTAACAGAGATATACAAACCATGTGAAATATATAACCACCAAAGACGTACGGAAGACCAGGAGAAGACTACTCAACATTGTGTCATAACCTACATGGGAAAAGGAGGCGAGGAACAATAGATACATGTATATGTGTGAAAGAACCACATCTTGCACACCTAGAACAAACAAACCATTGTAATCATATTTACTGGGATAAAAAATAAAAAGTAAACTACAAATATGAACAAGAAGTAATGAGACATAAACTTAAAGGGCTTTTCCCTGGCACATTCCATTCTAATTTACAACCTACAACACCACTTCCATTAAGGCTCTGTTTCCCTAGTAACCAAATATGGTAAAGGGGAAATGCTGCCACCTTGTGGCCGTTTCCTGCAAGAACAGCTTTAAACTCACAGCGAATGGTCACTTAACATTCCCAAGGACTCAGGGCTGTAAAGAACACCTGCCCTAAAAAATTGTGCTGAAGGAGGGAATGGACAAAACAATTCAAAACAGGCAAATGTTTCAAGAAGAGAGTATGAAGAGTTAAGTTTTACTCACGCTCTTTTAAAAAAAAGGAAAATGGATAAAAGCTCAACCTCAGGGAGTGTTAGACCCATGCAATCTAATCTACAAAACGTTTCAACTTACACCAGTCGACTGACCATGAGCAAAAAGTCTACAAACAATAAATGCTGAAGGGGTTTTAGGGAACTGTGTACCCTCTACCTGCTGGTGAGACGTAAAGGGGTAACAGCCAATAATGAGAACAGAAAGGAGCTGTGTTTAAAAGTAAAAATGGAGGTACCATTCAATCCAGCAGGCGCACCAATGGACCTCTCACCTGAGAAGACAAGAATCGAGAAGACACAGGCCGCAAAAGCTGCAGTGCAGCCTTATTCACAATAGCCAAGACAGTGGAGCAATCAAAATGTCCAACAACAGGTGAATGGATAAAGAAGAAGTGGTCCATGTACACAATGGAATAATAGCCATGGAAAACAATGAACCACTGCTCTCTGAGGCACCACAAATGAGTCTGGAGATAATCACAAAACATGAGGTAAGTCGGAAAGCAAAAGACCTATATTCTATGATATCACTTATAGGCGTTATCTAATAACTGACACAAAGGAACATATTTCCACAGAGAAAGACACTCACAGACTTAGAAAACAAACTATGCTCATCTAAAAGGAAAGGTGGGGGGAATGGATAAATTAAGATTAGTGTTACTATATGTATACAAACACATATTATATCCATATCTCAAAAAGACCAACCATATAGCAAGGGAGGTCTGCGGAACCCTCAGTAACATTTTACATGGGAAGAGGATCTGTACTTGAATAGACATATATAACGTACAAACGAACCAGATTGTGTACACCTAGGACAAACAATATTCTAAGCTTTACCCCAATTAAAAAAAATTTTAAAACCAAGAAGAAATAATGAGACATAAACTTATGGGGCTTTCTCCATGCACATTCCAATGTAATTTACAAACTAGGAACACGACTTCCAGAAAGGCTCTGCTGCCCTAGTACCCAGATATGGGAATGGAGATATGCTGCCTGCTTGAGGCCACTTCCCACAACAGCAGCTTTAAACCCATTGCTAAAGGTCACTAAATATTCACCAAACTTGCAGTTCGCTAAAAGACACCTGCTTTCTAAAAAAATTCTGGAGTGGAAAATCGACCAAAAATTTCAAAAGAGGGCAACCTTCCAAGAACACAATTTCAAGAGTTCTACTGTACTCCCAATTGTTTCCTTTTTTTTAACAGAAAAGAAAACGGTGGAGAAAAATGATGAGTTTTACGAATTTTCAAAGACATGCAAACCCAAATTACAAAAACCTATCAGCTCACAGCAGCCAGAAGGGCCATTAGCATAAATGCTGCAAACAATATATGCTGAAGCGATTGTGGAGAAATGCGTACCCTCGATTCTAAGGGGGGACGTGGTAAGAGCCACTAATGAAAACACAAAGAAGGTGCTTTGAAAAGGGAAACACGGTGCTACCAGTCAATCAATTACACCCACTGCTGGGCCTATCACCTGAGAAAATGAGAATCGAAAAGTCACAGCCTGGCAATCCTGCACTCCAACAATATTTACCATAGCCAACACTTGGAAGCAATGAAAATGTCCATCAACCGAGGAATGCACAAAGTAGAAGTGGTCCACGTACACAGTGGAAAAGTACTCCAATAAAAAATAAAAATTAAATGTAAAAATCCAACAAAAGTAAGGAGACATCAGCTTGTGTGGGTTTGTCCGGGCACACTCCACTCTAATTTATAACCGAGAAACACCACAGGCCGCAAGGGCTTTTCCCTAGTTACCAGGGTGGGGGACATAGAAAGGCTGCCGCCCTCTGGCAGTTACCTGCAAAAGCAGCTTTAAAGCCTGTGCTAATGGTCACTTCATAGGAACAAGTACTGCAGAACTGTAAATGAAACAGGCCCTCAAAATGTCTTGAGGGAGGTAAAGGCCAAAACATTTCAAAATGTGACACATACTTAAAGAGAACACTTTGAAGAACTAAGGGGTAATCACAGCTTGAAAAATAGCAAAGGACATGCCTTAAAGCTCAACTTCAACAGATTATGTGGCACATTCGAATTCAACCACAGAGAGGTATCAGCTCACACTTGTCAGAATAACCATCAGCAAGAAAACTACAAACACTAAATGCTGAAGGTGTTGTGGAGAAATGCATACCCTCAACTTCAAAGGGGACGTAACTTGGAAAGGGCCACGAATGAGAACAGAATGGAGGTGCCTTAAAAAGGTAAACATTGAGCTACTATATGATCCAGCAGGCCCACTCCTCGACGTAAAACCTAAGAAGAGAGAATTGGAAAGACACAGGCAGGCAAATCTGCACTGCACAGTATTACAATAGCCAAGATATGGAAGTAACCAAAAAGTCCACCAACAGATGGATGGACAAAGAAGAACTCCTCCATGTACAGATGGAATATTCGCTAGTGAAAAAAATGAAACAATGCCGTTTGCAGCACCATAGATGAGTCTAGACGTAATCACGCCACGTGTAGTAAGTGAGAAAGCAAAAGGCACATATCCTATCATATCACTTTTAAGAGTTACTTAAAAATTGATACCAATGAAGATATTTCCACAGAGAAAGGCAATCACAGATTCATTAAAAAACTTATGGTTCACCAAATAGAAAGGGATGAGGATTGGATACATTGCCACATTGGGGTTAACAGAGATATACAAACCATGTGAAATATATAACCACCAAAGACGTACGGAAGACCAGGAGAAGACTACTCAACATTGTGTCATAACCTACATGGGAAAAGGAGGCGAGGAACAATAGATACATGTATATGTGTGAAAGAACCACATCTTGCACACCTAGAACAAACAAACCATTGTAATCATATTTACTGGGATAAAAAATAAAAAGTAAACTACAAATATGAACAAGAAGTAATGAGACATAAACTTAAAGGGCTTTTCCCTGGCACATTCCATTCTAATTTACAACCTACAACACCACTTCCATTAAGGCTCTGTTTCCCTAGTAACCAAATATGGTAAAGGGGAAATGCTGCCACCTTGTGGCCGTTTCCTGCAAGAACAGCTTTAAACTCACAGCGAATGGTCACTTAACATTCCCAAGGACTCAGGGCTGTAAAGAACACCTGCCCTAAAAAATTGTGCTGAAGGAGGGAATGGACAAAACAATTCAAAACAGGCAAATGTTTCAAGAAGAGAGTATGAAGAGTTAAGTTTTACTCACGCTCTTTTAAAAAAAAGGAAAATGGATAAAAGCTCAACCTCAGGGAGTGTTAGACCCATGCAATCTAATCTACAAAACGTTTCAACTTACACCAGTCGACTGACCATGAGCAAAAAGTCTACAAACAATAAATGCTGAAGGGGTTTTAGGGAACTGTGTACCCTCTACCTGCTGGTGAGACGTAAAGGGGTAACAGCCAATAATGAGAACAGAAAGGAGCTGTGTTTAAAAGTAAAAATGGAGGTACCATTCAATCCAGCAGGCGCACCAATGGACCTCTCACCTGAGAAGACAAGAATCGAGAAGACACAGGCCGCAAAAGCTGCAGTGCAGCCTTATTCACAATAGCCAAGACAGTGGAGCAATCAAAATGTCCAACAACAGGTGAATGGATAAAGAAGAAGTGGTCCATGTACACAATGGAATAATAGCCATGGAAAACAATGAACCACTGCTCTCTGAGGCACCACAAATGAGTCTGGAGATAATCACAAAACATGAGGTAAGTCGGAAAGCAAAAGACCTATATTCTATGATATCACTTATAGGCGTTATCTAATAACTGACACAAAGGAACATATTTCCACAGAGAAAGACACTCACAGACTTAGAAAACAAACTATGCTCATCTAAAAGGAAAGGTGGGGGGAATGGATAAATTAAGATTAGTGTTACTATATGTATACAAACACATATTATATCCATATCTCAAAAAGACCAACCATATAGCAAGGGAGGTCTGCGGAACCCTCAGTAACATTTTACATGGGAAGAGGATCTGTACTTGAATAGACATATATAACGTACAAACGAACCAGATTGTGTACACCTAGGACAAACAATATTCTAAGCTTTACCCCAATTAAAAAAAATTTTAAAACCAAGAAGAAATAATGAGACATAAACTTATGGGGCTTTCTCCATGCACATTCCAATGTAATTTACAAACTAGGAACACGACTTCCAGAAAGGCTCTGCTGCCCTAGTACCCAGATATGGGAATGGAGATATGCTGCCTGCTTGAGGCCACTTCCCACAACAGCAGCTTTAAACCCATTGCTAAAGGTCACTAAATATTCACCAAACTTGCAGTTCGCTAAAAGACACCTGCTTTCTAAAAAAATTCTGGAGTGGAAAATCGACCAAAAATTTCAAAAGAGGGCAACCTTCCAAGAACACAATTTCAAGAGTTCTACTGTACTCCCAATTGTTTCCTTTTTTTTAACAGAAAAGAAAACGGTGGAGAAAAATGATGAGTTTTACGAATTTTCAAAGACATGCAAACCCAAATTACAAAAACCTATCAGCTCACAGCAGCCAGAAGGGCCATTAGCATAAATGCTGCAAACAATATATGCTGAAGCGATTGTGGAGAAATGCGTACCCTCGATTCTAAGGGGGGACGTGGTAAGAGCCACTAATGAAAACACAAAGAAGGTGCTTTGAAAAGGGAAACACGGTGCTACCAGTCAATCAATTACACCCACTGCTGGGCCTATCACCTGAGAAAATGAGAATCGAAAAGTCACAGCCTGGCAATCCTGCACTCCAACAATATTTACCATAGCCAACACTTGGAAGCAATGAAAATGTCCATCAACCGAGGAATGCACAAAGTAGAAGTGGTCCACGTACACAGTGGAAAAGTACTCCAATAAAAAATAAAAATTAAATGTAAAAATCCAACAAAAGTAAGGAGACATCAGCTTGTGTGGGTTTGTCCGGGCACACTCCACTCTAATTTATAACCGAGAAACACCACAGGCCGCAAGGGCTTTTCCCTAGTTACCAGGGTGGGGGACATAGAAAGGCTGCCGCCCTCTGGCAGTTACCTGCAAAAGCAGCTTTAAAGCCTGTGCTAATGGTCACTTCATAGGAACAAGTACTGCAGAACTGTAAATGAAACAGGCCCTCAAAATGTCTTGAGGGAGGTAAAGGCCAAAACATTTCAAAATGTGACACATACTTAAAGAGAACACTTTGAAGAACTAAGGGGTAATCACAGCTTGAAAAATAGCAAAGGACATGCCTTAAAGCTCAACTTCAACAGATTATGTGGCACATTCGAATTCAACCACAGAGAGGTATCAGCTCACACTTGTCAGAATAACCATCAGCAAGAAAACTACAAACACTAAATGCTGAAGGTGTTGTGGAGAAATGCATACCCTCAACTTCAAAGGGGACGTAACTTGGAAAGGGCCACGAATGAGAACAGAATGGAGGTGCCTTAAAAAGGTAAACATTGAGCTACTATATGATCCAGCAGGCCCACTCCTCGACGTAAAACCTAAGAAGAGAGAATTGGAAAGACACAGGCAGGCAAATCTGCACTGCACAGTATTACAATAGCCAAGATATGGAAGTAACCAAAAAGTCCACCAACAGATGGATGGACAAAGAAGAACTCCTCCATGTACAGATGGAATATTCGCTAGTGAAAAAAATGAAACAATGCCGTTTGCAGCACCATAGATGAGTCTAGACGTAATCACGCCACGTGTAGTAAGTGAGAAAGCAAAAGGCACATATCCTATCATATCACTTTTAAGAGTTACTTAAAAATTGATACCAATGAAGATATTTCCACAGAGAAAGGCAATCACAGATTCATTAAAAAACTTATGGTTCACCAAATAGAAAGGGATGAGGATTGGATACATTGCCACATTGGGGTTAACAGAGATATACAAACCATGTGAAATATATAACCACCAAAGACGTACGGAAGACCAGGAGAAGACTACTCAACATTGTGTCATAACCTACATGGGAAAAGGAGGCGAGGAACAATAGATACATGTATATGTGTGAAAGAACCACATCTTGCACACCTAGAACAAACAAACCATTGTAATCATATTTACTGGGATAAAAAATAAAAAGTAAACTACAAATATGAACAAGAAGTAATGAGACATAAACTTAAAGGGCTTTTCCCTGGCACATTCCATTCTAATTTACAACCTACAACACCACTTCCATTAAGGCTCTGTTTCCCTAGTAACCAAATATGGTAAAGGGGAAATGCTGCCACCTTGTGGCCGTTTCCTGCAAGAACAGCTTTAAACTCACAGCGAATGGTCACTTAACATTCCCAAGGACTCAGGGCTGTAAAGAACACCTGCCCTAAAAAATTGTGCTGAAGGAGGGAATGGACAAAACAATTCAAAACAGGCAAATGTTTCAAGAAGAGAGTATGAAGAGTTAAGTTTTACTCACGCTCTTTTAAAAAAAAGGAAAATGGATAAAAGCTCAACCTCAGGGAGTGTTAGACCCATGCAATCTAATCTACAAAACGTTTCAACTTACACCAGTCGACTGACCATGAGCAAAAAGTCTACAAACAATAAATGCTGAAGGGGTTTTAGGGAACTGTGTACCCTCTACCTGCTGGTGAGACGTAAAGGGGTAACAGCCAATAATGAGAACAGAAAGGAGCTGTGTTTAAAAGTAAAAATGGAGGTACCATTCAATCCAGCAGGCGCACCAATGGACCTCTCACTTGAGAAGACAAGAATCGAGAAGACACAGGCCGCAAAAGCTGCAGTGCAGCCTTATTCACAATAGCCAAGACAGTGGAGCAATCAAAATGTCCAACAACAGGTGAATGGATAAAGAAGAAGTGGTCCATGTACACAATGGAATAATAGCCATGGAAAACAATGAACCACTGCTCTCTGAGGCACCACAAATGAGTCTGGAGATAATCACAAAACATGAGGTAAGTCGGAAAGCAAAAGACCTATATTCTATGATATCACTTATAGGCGTTATCTAATAACTGACACAAAGGAACATATTTCCACAGAGAAAGACACTCACAGACTTAGAAAACAAACTATGCTCATCTAAAAGGAAAGGTGGGGGGAATGGATAAATTAAGATTAGTGTTACTATATGTATACAAACACATATTATATCCATATCTCAAAAAGACCAACCATATAGCAAGGGAGGTCTGCGGAACCCTCAGTAACATTTTACATGGGAAGAGGATCTGTACTTGAATAGACATATATAACGTACAAACGAACCAGATTGTGTACACCTAGGACAAACAATATTCTAAGCTTTACCCCAATTAAAAAAAATTTTAAAACCAAGAAGAAATAATGAGACATAAACTTATGGGGCTTTCTCCATGCACATTCCAATGTAATTTACAAACTAGGAACACGACTTCCAGAAAGGCTCTGCTGCCCTAGTACCCAGATATGGGAATGGAGATATGCTGCCTGCTTGAGGCCACTTCCCACAACAGCAGCTTTAAACCCATTGCTAAAGGTCACTAAATATTCACCAAACTTGCAGTTCGCTAAAAGACACCTGCTTTCTAAAAAAATTCTGGAGTGGAAAATCGACCAAAAATTTCAAAAGAGGGCAACCTTCCAAGAACACAATTTCAAGAGTTCTACTGTACTCCCAATTGTTTCCTTTTTTTTAACAGAAAAGAAAACGGTGGAGAAAAATGATGAGTTTTACGAATTTTCAAAGACATGCAAACCCAAATTACAAAAACCTATCAGCTCACAGCAGCCAGAAGGGCCATTAGCATAAATGCTGCAAACAATATATGCTGAAGCGATTGTGGAGAAATGCGTACCCTCGATTCTAAGGGGGGACGTGGTAAGAGCCACTAATGAAAACACAAAGAAGGTGCTTTGAAAAGGGAAACACGGTGCTACCAGTCAATCAATTACACCCACTGCTGGGCCTATCACCTGAGAAAATGAGAATCGAAAAGTCACAGCCTGGCAATCCTGCACTCCAACAATATTTACCATAGCCAACACTTGGAAGCAATGAAAATGTCCATCAACCGAGGAATGCACAAAGTAGAAGTGGTCCACGTACACAGTGGAAAAGTACTCCAATAAAAAATAAAAATTAAATGTAAAAATCCAACAAAAGTAAGGAGACATCAGCTTGTGTGGGTTTGTCCGGGCACACTCCACTCTAATTTATAACCGAGAAACACCACAGGCCGCAAGGGCTTTTCCCTAGTTACCAGGGTGGGGGACATAGAAAGGCTGCCGCCCTCTGGCAGTTACCTGCAAAAGCAGCTTTAAAGCCTGTGCTAATGGTCACTTCATAGGAACAAGTACTGCAGAACTGTAAATGAAACAGGCCCTCAAAATGTCTTGAGGGAGGTAAAGGCCAAAACATTTCAAAATGTGACACATACTTAAAGAGAACACTTTGAAGAACTAAGGGGTAATCACAGCTTGAAAAATAGCAAAGGACATGCCTTAAAGCTCAACTTCAACAGATTATGTGGCACATTCGAATTCAACCACAGAGAGGTATCAGCTCACACTTGTCAGAATAACCATCAGCAAGAAAACTACAAACACTAAATGCTGAAGGTGTTGTGGAGAAATGCATACCCTCAACTTCAAAGGGGACGTAACTTGGAAAGGGCCACGAATGAGAACAGAATGGAGGTGCCTTAAAAAGGTAAACATTGAGCTACTATATGATCCAGCAGGCCCACTCCTCGACGTAAAACCTAAGAAGAGAGAATTGGAAAGACACAGGCAGGCAAATCTGCACTGCACAGTATTACAATAGCCAAGATATGGAAGTAACCAAAAAGTCCACCAACAGATGGATGGACAAAGAAGAACTCCTCCATGTACAGATGGAATATTCGCTAGTGAAAAAAATGAAACAATGCCGTTTGCAGCACCATAGATGAGTCTAGACGTAATCACGCCACGTGTAGTAAGTGAGAAAGCAAAAGGCACATATCCTATCATATCACTTTTAAGAGTTACTTAAAAATTGATACCAATGAAGATATTTCCACAGAGAAAGGCAATCACAGATTCATTAAAAAACTTATGGTTCACCAAATAGAAAGGGATGAGGATTGGATACATTGCCACATTGGGGTTAACAGAGATATACAAACCATGTGAAATATATAACCACCAAAGACGTACGGAAGACCAGGAGAAGACTACTCAACATTGTGTCATAACCTACATGGGAAAAGGAGGCGAGGAACAATAGATACATGTATATGTGTGAAAGAACCACATCTTGCACACCTAGAACAAACAAACCATTGTAATCATATTTACTGGGATAAAAAATAAAAAGTAAACTACAAATATGAACAAGAAGTAATGAGACATAAACTTAAAGGGCTTTTCCCTGGCACATTCCATTCTAATTTACAACCTACAACACCACTTCCATTAAGGCTCTGTTTCCCTAGTAACCAAATATGGTAAAGGGGAAATGCTGCCACCTTGTGGCCGTTTCCTGCAAGAACAGCTTTAAACTCACAGCGAATGGTCACTTAACATTCCCAAGGACTCAGGGCTGTAAAGAACACCTGCCCTAAAAAATTGTGCTGAAGGAGGGAATGGACAAAACAATTCAAAACAGGCAAATGTTTCAAGAAGAGAGTATGAAGAGTTAAGTTTTACTCACGCTCTTTTAAAAAAAAGGAAAATGGATAAAAGCTCAACCTCAGGGAGTGTTAGACCCATGCAATCTAATCTACAAAACGTTTCAACTTACACCAGTCGACTGACCATGAGCAAAAAGTCTACAAACAATAAATGCTGAAGGGGTTTTAGGGAACTGTGTACCCTCTACCTGCTGGTGAGACGTAAAGGGGTAACAGCCAATAATGAGAACAGAAAGGAGCTGTGTTTAAAAGTAAAAATGGAGGTACCATTCAATCCAGCAGGCGCACCAATGGACCTCTCACTTGAGAAGACAAGAATCGAGAAGACACAGGCCGCAAAAGCTGCAGTGCAGCCTTATTCACAATAGCCAAGACAGTGGAGCAATCAAAATGTCCAACAACAGGTGAATGGATAAAGAAGAAGTGGTCCATGTACACAATGGAATAATAGCCATGGAAAACAATGAACCACTGCTCTCTGAGGCACCACAAATGAGTCTGGAGATAATCACAAAACATGAGGTAAGTCGGAAAGCAAAAGACCTATATTCTATGATATCACTTATAGGCGTTATCTAATAACTGACACAAAGGAACATATTTCCACAGAGAAAGACACTCACAGACTTAGAAAACAAACTATGCTCATCTAAAAGGAAAGGTGGGGGGAATGGATAAATTAAGATTAGTGTTACTATATGTATACAAACACATATTATATCCATATCTCAAAAAGACCAACCATATAGCAAGGGAGGTCTGCGGAACCCTCAGTAACATTTTACATGGGAAGAGGATCTGTACTTGAATAGACATATATAACGTACAAACGAACCAGATTGTGTACACCTAGGACAAACAATATTCTAAGCTTTACCCCAATTAAAAAAAATTTTAAAACCAAGAAGAAATAATGAGACATAAACTTATGGGGCTTTCTCCATGCACATTCCAATGTAATTTACAAACTAGGAACACGACTTCCAGAAAGGCTCTGCTGCCCTAGTACCCAGATATGGGAATGGAGATATGCTGCCTGCTTGAGGCCACTTCCCACAACAGCAGCTTTAAACCCATTGCTAAAGGTCACTAAATATTCACCAAACTTGCAGTTCGCTAAAAGACACCTGCTTTCTAAAAAAATTCTGGAGTGGAAAATCGACCAAAAATTTCAAAAGAGGGCAACCTTCCAAGAACACAATTTCAAGAGTTCTACTGTACTCCCAATTGTTTCCTTTTTTTTAACAGAAAAGAAAACGGTGGAGAAAAATGATGAGTTTTACGAATTTTCAAAGACATGCAAACCCAAATTACAAAAACCTATCAGCTCACAGCAGCCAGAAGGGCCATTAGCATAAATGCTGCAAACAATATATGCTGAAGCGATTGTGGAGAAATGCGTACCCTCGATTCTAAGGGGGGACGTGGTAAGAGCCACTAATGAAAACACAAAGAAGGTGCTTTGAAAAGGGAAACACGGTGCTACCAGTCAATCAATTACACCCACTGCTGGGCCTATCACCTGAGAAAATGAGAATCGAAAAGTCACAGCCTGGCAATCCTGCACTCCAACAATATTTACCATAGCCAACACTTGGAAGCAATGAAAATGTCCATCAACCGAGGAATGCACAAAGTAGAAGTGGTCCACGTACACAGTGGAAAAGTACTCCAATAAAAAATAAAAATTAAATGTAAAAATCCAACAAAAGTAAGGAGACATCAGCTTGTGTGGGTTTGTCCGGGCACACTCCACTCTAATTTATAACCGAGAAACACCACAGGCCGCAAGGGCTTTTCCCTAGTTACCAGGGTGGGGGACATAGAAAGGCTGCCGCCCTCTGGCAGTTACCTGCAAAAGCAGCTTTAAAGCCTGTGCTAATGGTCACTTCATAGGAACAAGTACTGCAGAACTGTAAATGAAACAGGCCCTCAAAATGTCTTGAGGGAGGTAAAGGCCAAAACATTTCAAAATGTGACACATACTTAAAGAGAACACTTTGAAGAACTAAGGGGTAATCACAGCTTGAAAAATAGCAAAGGACATGCCTTAAAGCTCAACTTCAACAGATTATGTGGCACATTCGAATTCAACCACAGAGAGGTATCAGCTCACACTTGTCAGAATAACCATCAGCAAGAAAACTACAAACACTAAATGCTGAAGGTGTTGTGGAGAAATGCATACCCTCAACTTCAAAGGGGACGTAACTTGGAAAGGGCCACGAATGAGAACAGAATGGAGGTGCCTTAAAAAGGTAAACATTGAGCTACTATATGATCCAGCAGGCCCACTCCTCGACGTAAAACCTAAGAAGAGAGAATTGGAAAGACACAGGCAGGCAAATCTGCACTGCACAGTATTACAATAGCCAAGATATGGAAGTAACCAAAAAGTCCACCAACAGATGGATGGACAAAGAAGAACTCCTCCATGTACAGATGGAATATTCGCTAGTGAAAAAAATGAAACAATGCCGTTTGCAGCACCATAGATGAGTCTAGACGTAATCACGCCACGTGTAGTAAGTGAGAAAGCAAAAGGCACATATCCTATCATATCACTTTTAAGAGTTACTTAAAAATTGATACCAATGAAGATATTTCCACAGAGAAAGGCAATCACAGATTCATTAAAAAACTTATGGTTCACCAAATAGAAAGGGATGAGGATTGGATACATTGCCACATTGGGGTTAACAGAGATATACAAACCATGTGAAATATATAACCACCAAAGACGTACGGAAGACCAGGAGAAGACTACTCAACATTGTGTCATAACCTACATGGGAAAAGGAGGCGAGGAACAATAGATACATGTATATGTGTGAAAGAACCACATCTTGCACACCTAGAACAAACAAACCATTGTAATCATATTTACTGGGATAAAAAATAAAAAGTAAACTACAAATATGAACAAGAAGTAATGAGACATAAACTTAAAGGGCTTTTCCCTGGCACATTCCATTCTAATTTACAACCTACAACACCACTTCCATTAAGGCTCTGTTTCCCTAGTAACCAAATATGGTAAAGGGGAAATGCTGCCACCTTGTGGCCGTTTCCTGCAAGAACAGCTTTAAACTCACAGCGAATGGTCACTTAACATTCCCAAGGACTCAGGGCTGTAAAGAACACCTGCCCTAAAAAATTGTGCTGAAGGAGGGAATGGACAAAACAATTCAAAACAGGCAAATGTTTCAAGAAGAGAGTATGAAGAGTTAAGTTTTACTCACGCTCTTTTAAAAAAAAGGAAAATGGATAAAAGCTCAACCTCAGGGAGTGTTAGACCCATGCAATCTAATCTACAAAACGTTTCAACTTACACCAGTCGACTGACCATGAGCAAAAAGTCTACAAACAATAAATGCTGAAGGGGTTTTAGGGAACTGTGTACCCTCTACCTGCTGGTGAGACGTAAAGGGGTAACAGCCAATAATGAGAACAGAAAGGAGCTGTGTTTAAAAGTAAAAATGGAGGTACCATTCAATCCAGCAGGCGCACCAATGGACCTCTCACCTGAGAAGACAAGAATCGAGAAGACACAGGCCGCAAAAGCTGCAGTGCAGCCTTATTCACAATAGCCAAGACAGTGGAGCAATCAAAATGTCCAACAACAGGTGAATGGATAAAGAAGAAGTGGTCCATGTACACAATGGAATAATAGCCATGGAAAACAATGAACCACTGCTCTCTGAGGCACCACAAATGAGTCTGGAGATAATCACAAAACATGAGGTAAGTCGGAAAGCAAAAGACCTATATTCTATGATATCACTTATAGGCGTTATCTAATAACTGACACAAAGGAACATATTTCCACAGAGAAAGACACTCACAGACTTAGAAAACAAACTATGCTCATCTAAAAGGAAAGGTGGGGGGAATGGATAAATTAAGATTAGTGTTACTATATGTATACAAACACATATTATATCCATATCTCAAAAAGACCAACCATATAGCAAGGGAGGTCTGCGGAACCCTCAGTAACATTTTACATGGGAAGAGGATCTGTACTTGAATAGACATATATAATGTACAAACGAACCAGATTGTGTACACCTAGGACAAACAATATTCTAAGCTTTACCCCAATTAAAAAAAATTTTAAAACCAAGAAGAAATAATGAGACATAAACTTATGGGGCTTTCTCCATGCACATTCCAATGTAATTTACAAACTAGGAACACGACTTCCAGAAAGGCTCTGCTGCCCTAGTACCCAGATATGGGAATGGAGATATGCTGCCTGCTTGAGGCCACTTCCCACAACAGCAGCTTTAAACCCATTGCTAAAGGTCACTAAATATTCACCAAACTTGCAGTTCGCTAAAAGACACCTGCTTTCTAAAAAAATTCTGGAGTGGAAAATCGACCAAAAATTTCAAAAGAGGGCAACCTTCCAAGAACACAATTTCAAGAGTTCTACTGTACTCCCAATTGTTTCCTTTTTTTTAACAGAAAAGAAAACGGTGGAGAAAAATGATGAGTTTTACGAATTTTCAAAGACATGCAAACCCAAATTACAAAAACCTATCAGCTCACAGCAGCCAGAAGGGCCATTAGCATAAATGCTGCAAACAATATATGCTGAAGCGATTGTGGAGAAATGCGTACCCTCGATTCTAAGGGGGACGTGGTAAGAGCCACTAATGAAAACACAAAGAAGGTGCTTTGAAAAGGGAAACACGGTGCTACCAGTCAATCAATTACACCCACTGCTGGGCCTATCACCTGAGAAAATGAGAATCGAAAAGTCACAGCCTGGCAATCCTGCACTCCAACAATATTTACCATAGCCAACACTTGGAAGCAATGAAAATGTCCATCAACCGAGGAATGCACAAAGTAGAAGTGGTCCACGTACACAGTGGAAAAGTACTCCAATAAAAAATAAAAATTAAATGTAAAAATCCAACAAAAGTAAGGAGACATCAGCTTGTGTGGGTTTGTCCGGGCACACTCCACTCTAATTTATAACCGAGAAACACCACAGGCCGCAAGGGCTTTTCCCTAGTTACCAGGGTGGGGGACATAGAAAGGCTGCCGCCCTCTGGCAGTTACCTGCAAAAGCAGCTTTAAAGCCTGTGCTAATGGTCACTTCATAGGAACAAGTACTGCAGAACTGTAAATGAAACAGGCCCTCAAAATGTCTTGAGGGAGGTAAAGGCCAAAACATTTCAAAATGTGACACATACTTAAAGAGAACACTTTGAAGAACTAAGGGGTAATCACAGCTTGAAAAATAGCAAAGGACATGCCTTAAAGCTCAACTTCAACAGATTATGTGGCACATTCGAATTCAACCACAGAGAGGTATCAGCTCACACTTGTCAGAATAACCATCAGCAAGAAAACTACAAACACTAAATGCTGAAGGTGTTGTGGAGAAATGCATACCCTCAACTTCAAAGGGGACGTAACTTGGAAAGGGCCACGAATGAGAACAGAATGGAGGTGCCTTAAAAAGGTAAACATTGAGCTACTATATGATCCAGCAGGCCCACTCCTCGACGTAAAACCTAAGAAGAGAGAATTGGAAAGACACAGGCAGGCAAATCTGCACTGCACAGTATTACAATAGCCAAGATATGGAAGTAACCAAAAAGTCCACCAACAGATGGATGGACAAAGAAGAACTCCTCCATGTACAGATGGAATATTCGCTAGTGAAAAAAATGAAACAATGCCGTTTGCAGCACCATAGATGAGTCTAGACGTAATCACGCCACGTGTAGTAAGTGAGAAAGCAAAAGGCACATATCCTATCATATCACTTTTAAGAGTTACTTAAAAATTGATACCAATGAAGATATTTCCACAGAGAAAGGCAATCACAGATTCATTAAAAAACTTATGGTTCACCAAATAGAAAGGGATGAGGATTGGATACATTGCCACATTGGGGTTAACAGAGATATACAAACCATGTGAAATATATAACCACCAAAGACGTACGGAAGACCAGGAGAAGACTACTCAACATTGTGTCATAACCTACATGGGAAAAGGAGGCGAGGAACAATAGATACATGTATATGTGTGAAAGAACCACATCTTGCACACCTAGAACAAACAAACCATTGTAATCATATTTACTGGGATAAAAAATAAAAAGTAAACTACAAATATGAACAAGAAGTAATGAGACATAAACTTAAAGGGCTTTTCCCTGGCACATTCCATTCTAATTTACAACCTACAACACCACTTCCATTAAGGCTCTGTTTCCCTAGTAACCAAATATGGTAAAGGGGAAATGCTGCCACCTTGTGGCCGTTTCCTGCAAGAACAGCTTTAAACTCACAGCGAATGGTCACTTAACATTCCCAAGGACTCAGGGCTGTAAAGAACACCTGCCCTAAAAAATTGTGCTGAAGGAGGGAATGGACAAAACAATTCAAAACAGGCAAATGTTTCAAGAAGAGAGTATGAAGAGTTAAGTTTTACTCACGCTCTTTTAAAAAAAAGGAAAATGGATAAAAGCTCAACCTCAGGGAGTGTTAGACCCATGCAATCTAATCTACAAAACGTTTCAACTTACACCAGTCGACTGACCATGAGCAAAAAGTCTACAAACAATAAATGCTGAAGGGGTTTTAGGGAACTGTGTACCCTCTACCTGCTGGTGAGACGTAAAGGGGTAACAGCCAATAATGAGAACAGAAAGGAGCTGTGTTTAAAAGTAAAAATGGAGGTACCATTCAATCCAGCAGGCGCACCAATGGACCTCTCACCTGAGAAGACAAGAATCGAGAAGACACAGGCCGCAAAAGCTGCAGTGCAGCCTTATTCACAATAGCCAAGACAGTGGAGCAATCAAAATGTCCAACAACAGGTGAATGGATAAAGAAGAAGTGGTCCATGTACACAATGGAATAATAGCCATGGAAAACAATGAACCACTGCTCTCTGAGGCACCACAAATGAGTCTGGAGATAATCACAAAACATGAGGTAAGTCGGAAAGCAAAAGACCTATATTCTATGATATCACTTATAGGCGTTATCTAATAACTGACACAAAGGAACATATTTCCACAGAGAAAGACACTCACAGACTTAGAAAACAAACTATGCTCATCTAAAAGGAAAGGTGGGGGGAATGGATAAATTAAGATTAGTGTTACTATATGTATACAAACACATATTATATCCATATCTCAAAAAGACCAACCATATAGCAAGGGAGGTCTGCGGAACCCTCAGTAACATTTTACATGGGAAGAGGATCTGTACTTGAATAGACATATATAATGTACAAACGAACCAGATTGTGTACACCTAGGACAAACAATATTCTAAGCTTTACCCCAATTAAAAAAAATTTTAAAACCAAGAAGAAATAATGAGACATAAACTTATGGGGCTTTCTCCATGCACATTCCAATGTAATTTACAAACTAGGAACACGACTTCCAGAAAGGCTCTGCTGCCCTAGTACCCAGATATGGGAATGGAGATATGCTGCCTGCTTGAGGCCACTTCCCACAACAGCAGCTTTAAACCCATTGCTAAAGGTCACTAAATATTCACCAAACTTGCAGTTCGCTAAAAGACACCTGCTTTCTAAAAAAATTCTGGAGTGGAAAATCGACCAAAAATTTCAAAAGAGGGCAACCTTCCAAGAACACAATTTCAAGAGTTCTACTGTACTCCCAATTGTTTCCTTTTTTTTAACAGAAAAGAAAACGGTGGAGAAAAATGATGAGTTTTACGAATTTTCAAAGACATGCAAACCCAAATTACAAAAACCTATCAGCTCACAGCAGCCAGAAGGGCCATTAGCATAAATGCTGCAAACAATATATGCTGAAGCGATTGTGGAGAAATGCGTACCCTCGATTCTAAGGGGGACGTGGTAAGAGCCACTAATGAAAACACAAAGAAGGTGCTTTGAAAAGGGAAACACGGTGCTACCAGTCAATCAATTACACCCACTGCTGGGCCTATCACCTGAGAAAATGAGAATCGAAAAGTCACAGCCTGGCAATCCTGCACTCCAACAATATTTACCATAGCCAACACTTGGAAGCAATGAAAATGTCCATCAACCGAGGAATGCACAAAGTAGAAGTGGTCCACGTACACAGTGGAAAAGTACTCCAATAAAAAATAAAAATTAAATGTAAAAATCCAACAAAAGTAAGGAGACATCAGCTTGTGTGGGTTTGTCCGGGCACACTCCACTCTAATTTATAACCGAGAAACACCACAGGCCGCAAGGGCTTTTCCCTAGTTACCAGGGTGGGGGACATAGAAAGGCTGCCGCCCTCTGGCAGTTACCTGCAAAAGCAGCTTTAAAGCCTGTGCTAATGGTCACTTCATAGGAACAAGTACTGCAGAACTGTAAATGAAACAGGCCCTCAAAATGTCTTGAGGGAGGTAAAGGCCAAAACATTTCAAAATGTGACACATACTTAAAGAGAACACTTTGAAGAACTAAGGGGTAATCACAGCTTGAAAAATAGCAAAGGACATGCCTTAAAGCTCAACTTCAACAGATTATGTGGCACATTCGAATTCAACCACAGAGAGGTATCAGCTCACACTTGTCAGAATAACCATCAGCAAGAAAACTACAAACACTAAATGCTGAAGGTGTTGTGGAGAAATGCATACCCTCAACTTCAAAGGGGACGTAACTTGGAAAGGGCCACGAATGAGAACAGAATGGAGGTGCCTTAAAAAGGTAAACATTGAGCTACTATATGATCCAGCAGGCCCACTCCTCGACGTAAAACCTAAGAAGAGAGAATTGGAAAGACACAGGCAGGCAAATCTGCACTGCACAGTATTACAATAGCCAAGATATGGAAGTAACCAAAAAGTCCACCAACAGATGGATGGACAAAGAAGAACTCCTCCATGTACAGATGGAATATTCGCTAGTGAAAAAAATGAAACAATGCCGTTTGCAGCACCATAGATGAGTCTAGACGTAATCACGCCACGTGTAGTAAGTGAGAAAGCAAAAGGCACATATCCTATCATATCACTTTTAAGAGTTACTTAAAAATTGATACCAATGAAGATATTTCCACAGAGAAAGGCAATCACAGATTCATTAAAAAACTTATGGTTCACCAAATAGAAAGGGATGAGGATTGGATACATTGCCACATTGGGGTTAACAGAGATATACAAACCATGTGAAATATATAACCACCAAAGACGTACGGAAGACCAGGAGAAGACTACTCAACATTGTGTCATAACCTACATGGGAAAAGGATGCGAGGAACAATAGATACATGTATATGTGTGAAAGAACCACATCTTGCACACCTAGAACAAACAAACCATTGTAATCATATTTACTGGGATAAAAAATAAAAAGTAAACTACAAATATGAACAAGAAGTAATGAGACATAAACTTAAAGGGCTTTTCCCTGGCACATTCCATTCTAATTTACAACCTACAACACCACTTCCATTAAGGCTCTGTTTCCCTAGTAACCAAATATGGTAAAGGGGAAATGCTGCCACCTTGTGGCCGTTTCCTGCAAGAACAGCTTTAAACTCACAGCGAATGGTCACTTAACATTCCCAAGGACTCAGGGCTGTAAAGAACACCTGCCCTAAAAAATTGTGCTGAAGGAGGGAATGGACAAAACAATTCAAAACAGGCAAATGTTTCAAGAAGAGAGTATGAAGAGTTAAGTTTTACTCACGCTCTTTTAAAAAAAAGGAAAATGGATAAAAGCTCAACCTCAGGGAGTGTTAGACCCATGCAATCTAATCTACAAAAAGTTTCAACTTACACCAGTCGACTGACCATGAGCAAAAAGTCTACAAACAATAAATGCTGAAGGGGTTTTAGGGAACTGTGTACCCTCTACCTGCTGGTGAGACGTAAAGGGGTAACAGCCAATAATGAGAACAGAAAGGAGCTGTGTTTAAAAGTAAAAATGGAGGTACCATTCAATCCAGCAGGCGCACCAATGGACCTCTCACTTGAGAAGACAAGAATCGAGAAGACACAGGCCGCAAAAGCTGCAGTGCAGCCTTATTCACAATAGCCAAGACAGTGGAGCAATCAAAATGTCCAACAACAGGTGAATGGATAAAGAAGAAGTGGTCCATGTACACAATGGAATAATAGCCATGGAAAACAATGAACCACTGCTCTCTGAGGCACCACAAATGAGTCTGGAGATAATCACAAAACATGAGGTAAGTCGGAAAGCAAAAGACCTATATTCTATGATATCACTTATAGGCGTTATCTAATAACTGACACAAAGGAACATATTTCCACAGAGAAAGACACTCACAGACTTAGAAAACAAACTATGCTCATCTAAAAGGAAAGGTGGGGGGAATGGATAAATTAAGATTAGTGTTACTATATGTATACAAACACATATTATATCCATATCTCAAAAAGACCAACCATATAGCAAGGGAGGTCTGCGGAACCCTCAGTAACATTTTACATGGGAAGAGGATCTGTACTTGAATAGACATATATAACGTACAAACGAACCAGATTGTGTACACCTAGGACAAACAATATTCTAAGCTTTACCCCAATTAAAAAAAATTTTAAAACCAAGAAGAAATAATGAGACATAAACTTATGGGGCTTTCTCCATGCACATTCCAATGTAATTTACAAACTAGGAACACGACTTCCAGAAAGGCTCTGCTGCCCTAGTACCCAGATATGGGAATGGAGATATGCTGCCTGCTTGAGGCCACTTCCCACAACAGCAGCTTTAAACCCATTGCTAAAGGTCACTAAATATTCACCAAACTTGCAGTTCGCTAAAAGACACCTGCTTTCTAAAAAAATTCTGGAGTGGAAAATCGACCAAAAATTTCAAAAGAGGGCAACCTTCCAAGAACACAATTTCAAGAGTTCTACTGTACTCCCAATTGTTTCCTTTTTTTTAACAGAAAAGAAAACGGTGGAGAAAAATGATGAGTTTTACGAATTTTCAAAGACATGCAAACCCAAATTACAAAAACCTATCAGCTCACAGCAGCCAGAAGGGCCATTAGCATAAATGCTGCAAACAATATATGCTGAAGCGATTGTGGAGAAATGCGTACCCTCGATTCTAAGGGGGGACGTGGTAAGAGCCACTAATGAAAACACAAAGAAGGTGCTTTGAAAAGGGAAACACGGTGCTACCAGTCAATCAATTACACCCACTGCTGGGCCTATCACCTGAGAAAATGAGAATCGAAAAGTCACAGCCTGGCAATCCTGCACTCCAACAATATTTACCATAGCCAACACTTGGAAGCAATGAAAATGTCCATCAACCGAGGAATGCACAAAGTAGAAGTGGTCCACGTACACAGTGGAAAAGTACTCCAATAAAAAATAAAAATTAAATGTAAAAATCCAACAAAAGTAAGGAGACATCAGCTTGTGTGGGTTTGTCCGGGCACACTCCACTCTAATTTATAACCGAGAAACACCACAGGCCGCAAGGGCTTTTCCCTAGTTACCAGGGTGGGGGACATAGAAAGGCTGCCGCCCTCTGGCAGTTACCTGCAAAAGCAGCTTTAAAGCCTGTGCTAATGGTCACTTCATAGGAACAAGTACTGCAGAACTGTAAATGAAACAGGCCCTCAAAATGTCTTGAGGGAGGTAAAGGCCAAAACATTTCAAAATGTGACACATACTTAAAGAGAACACTTTGAAGAACTAAGGGGTAATCACAGCTTGAAAAATAGCAAAGGACATGCCTTAAAGCTCAACTTCAACAGATTATGTGGCACATTCGAATTCAACCACAGAGAGGTATCAGCTCACACTTGTCAGAATAACCATCAGCAAGAAAACTACAAACACTAAATGCTGAAGGTGTTGTGGAGAAATGCATACCCTCAACTTCAAAGGGGACGTAACTTGGAAAGGGCCACGAATGAGAACAGAATGGAGGTGCCTTAAAAAGGTAAACATTGAGCTACTATATGATCCAGCAGGCCCACTCCTCGACGTAAAACCTAAGAAGAGAGAATTGGAAAGACACAGGCAGGCAAATCTGCACTGCACAGTATTACAATAGCCAAGATATGGAAGTAACCAAAAAGTCCACCAACAGATGGATGGACAAAGAAGAACTCCTCCATGTACAGATGGAATATTCGCTAGTGAAAAAAATGAAACAATGCCGTTTGCAGCACCATAGATGAGTCTAGACGTAATCACGCCACGTGTAGTAAGTGAGAAAGCAAAAGGCACATATCCTATCATATCACTTTTAAGAGTTACTTAAAAATTGATACCAATGAAGATATTTCCACAGAGAAAGGCAATCACAGATTCATTAAAAAACTTATGGTTCACCAAATAGAAAGGGATGAGGATTGGATACATTGCCACATTGGGGTTAACAGAGATATACAAACCATGTGAAATATATAACCACCAAAGACGTACGGAAGACCAGGAGAAGACTACTCAACATTGTGTCATAACCTACATGGGAAAAGGAGGCGAGGAACAATAGATACATGTATATGTGTGAAAGAACCACATCTTGCACACCTAGAACAAACAAACCATTGTAATCATATTTACTGGGATAAAAAATAAAAAGTAAACTACAAATATGAACAAGAAGTAATGAGACATAAACTTAAAGGGCTTTTCCCTGGCACATTCCATTCTAATTTACAACCTACAACACCACTTCCATTAAGGCTCTGTTTCCCTAGTAACCAAATATGGTAAAGGGGAAATGCTGCCACCTTGTGGCCGTTTCCTGCAAGAACAGCTTTAAACTCACAGCGAATGGTCACTTAACATTCCCAAGGACTCAGGGCTGTAAAGAACACCTGCCCTAAAAAATTGTGCTGAAGGAGGGAATGGACAAAACAATTCAAAACAGGCAAATGTTTCAAGAAGAGAGTATGAAGAGTTAAGTTTTACTCACGCTCTTTTAAAAAAAAGGAAAATGGATAAAAGCTCAACCTCAGGGAGTGTTAGACCCATGCAATCTAATCTACAAAAAGTTTCAACTTACACCAGTCGACTGACCATGAGCAAAAAGTCTACAAACAATAAATGCTGAAGGGGTTTTAGGGAACTGTGTACCCTCTACCTGCTGGTGAGACGTAAAGGGGTAACAGCCAATAATGAGAACAGAAAGGAGCTGTGTTTAAAAGTAAAAATGGAGGTACCATTCAATCCAGCAGGCGCACCAATGGACCTCTCACTTGAGAAGACAAGAATCGAGAAGACACAGGCCGCAAAAGCTGCAGTGCAGCCTTATTCACAATAGCCAAGACAGTGGAGCAATCAAAATGTCCAACAACAGGTGAATGGATAAAGAAGAAGTGGTCCATGTACACAATGGAATAATAGCCATGGAAAACAATGAACCACTGCTCTCTGAGGCACCACAAATGAGTCTGGAGATAATCACAAAACATGAGGTAAGTCGGAAAGCAAAAGACCTATATTCTATGATATCACTTATAGGCGTTATCTAATAACTGACACAAAGGAACATATTTCCACAGAGAAAGACACTCACAGACTTAGAAAACAAACTATGCTCATCTAAAAGGAAAGGTGGGGGGAATGGATAAATTAAGATTAGTGTTACTATATGTATACAAACACATATTATATCCATATCTCAAAAAGACCAACCATATAGCAAGGGAGGTCTGCGGAACCCTCAGTAACATTTTACATGGGAAGAGGATCTGTACTTGAATAGACATATATAACGTACAAACGAACCAGATTGTGTACACCTAGGACAAACAATATTCTAAGCTTTACCCCAATTAAAAAAAATTTTAAAACCAAGAAGAAATAATGAGACATAAACTTATGGGGCTTTCTCCATGCACATTCCAATGTAATTTACAAACTAGGAACACGACTTCCAGAAAGGCTCTGCTGCCCTAGTACCCAGATATGGGAATGGAGATATGCTGCCTGCTTGAGGCCACTTCCCACAACAGCAGCTTTAAACCCATTGCTAAAGGTCACTAAATATTCACCAAACTTGCAGTTCGCTAAAAGACACCTGCTTTCTAAAAAAATTCTGGAGTGGAAAATCGACCAAAAATTTCAAAAGAGGGCAACCTTCCAAGAACACAATTTCAAGAGTTCTACTGTACTCCCAATTGTTTCCTTTTTTTTAACAAAAAAGAAAACGGTGGAGAAAAATGATGAGTTTTACGAATTTTCAAAGACATGCAAACCCAAATTACAAAAACCTATCAGCTCACAGCAGCCAGAAGGGCCATTAGCATAAATGCTGCAAACAATATATGCTGAAGCGATTGTGGAGAAATGCGTACCCTCGATTCTAAGGGGGGACGTGGTAAGAGCCACTAATGAAAACACAAAGAAGGTGCTTTGAAAAGGGAAACACGGTGCTACCAGTCAATCAATTACACCCACTGCTGGGCCTATCACCTGAGAAAATGAGAATCGAAAAGTCACAGCCTGGCAATCCTGCACTCCAACAATATTTACCATAGCCAACACTTGGAAGCAATGAAAATGTCCATCAACCGAGGAATGCACAAAGTAGAAGTGGTCCACGTACACAGTGGAAAAGTACTCCAATAAAAAATAAAAATTAAATGTAAAAATCCAACAAAAGTAAGGAGACATCAGCTTGTGTGGGTTTGTCCGGGCACACTCCACTCTAATTTATAACCGAGAAACACCACAGGCCGCAAGGGCTTTTCCCTAGTTACCAGGGTGGGGGACATAGAAAGGCTGCCGCCCTCTGGCAGTTACCTGCAAAAGCAGCTTTAAAGCCTGTGCTAATGGTCACTTCATAGGAACAAGTACTGCAGAACTGTAAATGAAACAGGCCCTCAAAATGTCTTGAGGGAGGTAAAGGCCAAAACATTTCAAAATGTGACACATACTTAAAGAGAACACTTTGAAGAACTAAGGGGTAATCACAGCTTGAAAAATAGCAAAGGACATGCCTTAAAGCTCAACTTCAACAGATTATGTGGCACATTCGAATTCAACCACAGAGAGGTATCAGCTCACACTTGTCAGAATAACCATCAGCAAGAAAACTACAAACACTAAATGCTGAAGGTGTTGTGGAGAAATGCATACCCTCAACTTCAAAGGGGACGTAACTTGGAAAGGGCCACGAATGAGAACAGAATGGAGGTGCCTTAAAAAGGTAAACATTGAGCTACTATATGATCCAGCAGGCCCACTCCTCGACGTAAAACCTAAGAAGAGAGAATTGGAAAGACACAGGCAGGCAAATCTGCACTGCACAGTATTACAATAGCCAAGATATGGAAGTAACCAAAAAGTCCACCAACAGATGGATGGACAAAGAAGAACTCCTCCATGTACAGATGGAATATTCGCTAGTGAAAAAAATGAAACAATGCCGTTTGCAGCACCATAGATGAGTCTAGACGTAATCACGCCACGTGTAGTAAGTGAGAAAGCAAAAGGCACATATCCTATCATATCACTTTTAAGAGTTACTTAAAAATTGATACCAATGAAGATATTTCCACAGAGAAAGGCAATCACAGATTCATTAAAAAACTTATGGTTCACCAAATAGAAAGGGATGAGGATTGGATACATTGCCACATTGGGGTTAACAGAGATATACAAACCATGTGAAATATATAACCACCAAAGACGTACGGAAGACCAGGAGAAGACTACTCAACATTGTGTCATAACCTACATGGGAAAAGGATGCGAGGAACAATAGATACATGTATATGTGTGAAAGAACCACATCTTGCACACCTAGAACAAACAAACCATTGTAATCATATTTACTGGGATAAAAAATAAAAAGTAAACTACAAATATGAACAAGAAGTAATGAGACATAAACTTAAAGGGCTTTTCCCTGGCACATTCCATTCTAATTTACAACCTACAACACCACTTCCATTAAGGCTCTGTTTCCCTAGTAACCAAATATGGTAAAGGGGAAATGCTGCCACCTTGTGGCCGTTTCCTGCAAGAACAGCTTTAAACTCACAGCGAATGGTCACTTAACATTCCCAAGGACTCAGGGCTGTAAAGGACACCTGCCCTAAAAAATTGTGCTGAAGGAGGGAATGGACAAAACAATTCAAAACAGGCAAATGTTTCAAGAAGAGAGTATGAAGAGTTAAGTTTTACTCACGCTCTTTTAAAAAAAAGGAAAATGGATAAAAGCTCAACCTCAGGGAGTGTTAGACCCATGCAATCTAATCTACAAAAAGTTTCAACTTACACCAGTCGACTGACCATGAGCAAAAAGTCTACAAACAATAAATGCTGAAGGGGTTTTAGGGAACTGTGTACCCTCTACCTGCTGGTGAGACGTAAAGGGGTAACAGCCAATAATGAGAACAGAAAGGAGCTGTGTTTAAAAGTAAAAATGGAGGTACCATTCAATCCAGCAGGCGCACCAATGGACCTCTCACTTGAGAAGACAAGAATCGAGAAGACACAGGCCGCAAAAGCTGCAGTGCAGCCTTATTCACAATAGCCAAGACAGTGGAGCAATCAAAATGTCCAACAACAGGTGAATGGATAAAGAAGAAGTGGTCCATGTACACAATGGAATAATAGCCATGGAAAACAATGAACCACTGCTCTCTGAGGCACCACAAATGAGTCTGGAGATAATCACAAAACATGAGGTAAGTCGGAAAGCAAAAGACCTATATTCTATGATATCACTTATAGGCGTTATCTAATAACTGACACAAAGGAACATATTTCCACAGAGAAAGACACTCACAGACTTAGAAAACAAACTATGCTCATCTAAAAGGAAAGGTGGGGGGAATGGATAAATTAAGATTAGTGTTACTATATGTATACAAACACATATTATATCCATATCTCAAAAAGACCAACCATATAGCAAGGGAGGTCTGCGGAACCCTCAGTAACATTTTACATGGGAAGAGGATCTGTACTTGAATAGACATATATAACGTACAAACGAACCAGATTGTGTACACCTAGGACAAACAATATTCTCAGCTTTACCCCAATTAAAAAAAATTTTAAAACCAAGAAGAAATAATGAGACATAAACTTATGGGGCTTTCTCCATGCACATTCCAATGTAATTTACAAACTAGGAACACGACTTCCAGAAAGGCTCTGCTGCCCTAGTACCCAGATATGGGAATGGAGATATGCTGCCTGCTTGAGGCCACTTCCCACAACAGCAGCTTTAAACCCATTGCTAAAGGTCACTAAATATTCACCAAACTTGCAGTTCGCTAAAAGACACCTGCTTTCTAAAAAAATTCTGGAGTGGAAAATCGACCAAAAATTTCAAAAGAGGGCAACCTTCCAAGAACACAATTTCAAGAGTTCTACTGTACTCCCAATTGTTTCCTTTTTTTTAACAGAAAAGAAAACGGTGGAGAAAAATGATGAGTTTTACGAATTTTCAAAGACATGCAAACCCAAATTACAAAAACCTATCAGCTCACAGCAGCCAGAAGGGCCATTAGCATAAATGCTGCAAACAATATATGCTGAAGCGATTGTGGAGAAATGCGTACCCTCGATTCTAAGGGGGGACGTGGTAAGAGCCACTAATGAAAACACAAAGAAGGTGCTTTGAAAAGGGAAACACGGTGCTACCAGTCAATCAATTACACCCACTGCTGGGCCTATCACCTGAGAAAATGAGAATCGAAAAGTCACAGCCTGGCAATCCTGCACTCCAACAATATTTACCATAGCCAACACTTGGAAGCAATGAAAATGTCCATCAACCGAGGAATGCACAAAGTAGAAGTGGTCCACGTACACAGTGGAAAAGTACTCCAATAAAAAATAAAAATTAAATGTAAAAATCCAACAAAAGTAAGGAGACATCAGCTTGTGTGGGTTTGTCCGGGCACACTCCACTCTAATTTATAACCGAGAAACACCACAGGCCGCAAGGGCTTTTCGCTAGTTACCAGGGTGGGGGACATAGAAAGGCTGCTGCCCTCTGGCAGTTACCTGCAAAAGCAGCTTTAAAGCCTGTGCTAATGGTCACTTCATAGGAACAAGTACTGCAGAACTGTAAATGAAACAGGCCCTCAAAATGTCTTGAGGGAGGTAAAGGCCAAAACATTTCAAAATGTGACACATACTTAAAGAGAACACTTTGAAGAACTAAGGGGTAATCACAGCTTGAAAAATAGCAAAGGACATGCCTTAAAGCTCAACTTCAACAGATTATGTGGCACATTCGAATTCAACCACAGAGAGGTATCAGCTCACACTTGTCAGAATAACCATCAGCAAGAAAACTACAAACACTAAATGCTGAAGGTGTTGTGGAGAAATGCATACCCTCAACTTCAAAGGGGACGTAACTTGGAAAGGGCCACGAATGAGAACAGAATGGAGGTGCCTTAAAAAGGTAAACATTGAGCTACTATATGATCCAGCAGGCCCACTCCTCGACGTAAAACCTAAGAAGAGAGAATTGGAAAGACACAGGCAGGCAAATCTGCACTGCACAGTATTACAATAGCCAAGATATGGAAGTAACCAAAAAGTCCACCAACAGATGGATGGACAAAGAAGAACTCCTCCATGTACAGATGGAATATTCGCTAGTGAAAAAAATGAAACAATGCCGTTTGCAGCACCATAGATGAGTCTAGACGTAATCACGCCACGTGTAGTAAGTGAGAAAGCAAAAGGCACATATCCTGTCATATCACTTTTAAGAGTTACTTAAAAATTGATACCAATGAAGATATTTCCACAGAGAAAGGCAATCACAGATTCATTAAAAAACTTATGGTTCACCAAATAGAAAGGGATGAGGATTGGATACATTGCCACATTGGGGTTAACAGAGATATACAAACCATGTGAAATATATAACCACCAAAGACGTACGGAAGACCAGGAGAAGACTACTCAACATTGTGTCATAACCTACATGGGAAAAGGAGGCGAGGAACAATAGATACATGTATATGTGTGAAAGAACCACATCTTGCACACCTAGAACAAACAAACCATTGTAATCATATTTACTGGGATAAAAAATAAAAAGTAAACTACAAATATGAACAAGAAGTAATGAGACATAAACTTAAAGGGCTTTTCCCTGGCACATTCCATTCTAATTTACAACCTACAACACCACTTCCATTAAGGCTCTGTTTCCCTAGTAACCAAATATGGTAAAGGGGAAATGCTGCCACCTTGTGGCCGTTTCCTGCAAGAACAGCTTTAAACTCACAGCGAATGGTCACTTAACATTCCCAAGGACTCAGGGCTGTAAAGGACACCTGCCCTAAAAAATTGTGCTGAAGGAGGGAATGGACAAAACAATTCAAAACAGGCAAATGTTTCAAGAAGAGAGTATGAAGAGTTAAGTTTTACTCACGCTCTTTTAAAAAAAAGGAAAATGGATAAAAGCTCAACCTCAGGGAGTGTTAGACCCATGCAATCTAATCTACAAAACGTTTCAACTTACACCAGTCGACTGACCATGAGCAAAAAGTCTACAAACAATAAATGCTGAAGGGGTTTTAGGGAACTGTGTACCCTCTACCTGCTGGTGAGACGTAAAGGGGTAACAGCCAATAATGAGAACAGAAAGGAGCTGTGTTTAAAAGTAAAAATGGAGGTACCATTCAATCCAGCAGGCGCACCAATGGACCTCTCACTTGAGAAGACAAGAATCGAGAAGACACAGGCCGCAAAAGCTGCAGTGCAGCCTTATTCACAATAGCCAAGACAGTGGAGCAATCAAAATGTCCAACAACAGGTGAATGGATAAAGAAGAAGTGGTCCATGTACACAATGGAATAATAGCCATGGAAAACAATGAACCACTGCTCTCTGAGGCACCACAAATGAGTCTGGAGATAATCACAAAACATGAGGTAAGTCGGAAAGCAAAAGACCTATATTCTATGATATCACTTATAGGCGTTATCTAATAACTGACACAAAGGAACATATTTCCACAGAGAAAGACACTCACAGACTTAGAAAACAAACTATGCTCATCTAAAAGGAAAGGTGGGGGGAATGGATAAATTAAGATTAGTGTTACTATATGTATACAAACACATATTATATCCATATCTCAAAAAGACCAACCATATAGCAAGGGAGGTCTGCGGAACCCTCAGTAACATTTTACATGGGAAGAGGATCTGTACTTGAATAGACATATATAACGTACAAACGAACCAGATTGTGTACACCTAGGACAAACAATATTCTAAGCTTTACCCCAATTAAAAAAAATTTTAAAACCAAGAAGAAATAATGAGACATAAACTTATGGGGCTTTCTCCATGCACATTCCAATGTAATTTACAAACTAGGAACACGACTTCCAGAAAGGCTCTGCTGCCCTAGTACCCAGATATGGGAATGGAGATATGCTGCCTGCTTGAGGCCACTTCCCACAACAGCAGCTTTAAACCCATTGCTAAAGGTCACTAAATATTCACCAAACTTGCAGTTCGCTAAAAGACACCTGCTTTCTAAAAAAATTCTGGAGTGGAAAATCGACCAAAAATTTCAAAAGAGGGCAACCTTCCAAGAACACAATTTCAAGAGTTCTACTGTACTCCCAATTGTTTCCTTTTTTTTAACAGAAAAGAAAACGGTGGAGAAAAATGATGAGTTTTACGAATTTTCAAAGACATGCAAACCCAAATTACAAAAACCTATCAGCTCACAGCAGCCAGAAGGGCCATTAGCATAAATGCTGCAAACAATATATGCTGAAGCGATTGTGGAGAAATGCGTACCCTCGATTCTAAGGGGGACGTGGTAAGAGCCACTAATGAAAACACAAAGAAGGTGCTTTGAAAAGGGAAACACGGTGCTACCAGTCAATCAATTACACCCACTGCTGGGCCTATCACCTGAGAAAATGAGAATCGAAAAGTCACAGCCTGGCAATCCTGCACTCCAACAATATTTACCATAGCCAACACTTGGAAGCAATGAAAATGTCCATCAACCGAGGAATGCACAAAGTAGAAGTGGTCCACGTACACAGTGGAAAATTACTCCAATAAAAAAATAAAAATTAAATGTAAAAATCCAACAAAAGTAAGGAGACATCAGCTTGTGTGGGTTTGTCCGGGCACACTCCACTCTAATTTATAACCGAGAAACACCACAGGCCGCAAGGGCTTTTCCCTAGTTACCAGGGTGGGGGACATAGAAAGGCTGCCGCCCTCTGGCAGTTACCTGCAAAAGCAGCTTTAAAGCCTGTGCTAATGGTCACTTCATAGGAACAAGTACTGCAGAACTGTAAATGAAACAGGCCCTCAAAATGTCTTGAGGGAGGTAAAGGCCAAAACATTTCAAAATGTGACACATACTTAAAGAGAACACTTTGAAGAACTAAGGGGTAATCACAGCTTGAAAAATAGCAAAGGACATGCCTTAAAGCTCAACTTCAACAGATTATGTGGCACATTCGAATTCAACCACAGAGAGGTATCAGCTCACACTTGTCAGAATAACCATCAGCAAGAAAACTACAAACACTAAATGCTGAAGGTGTTGTGGAGAAATGCATACCCTCAACTTCAAAGGGGACGTAACTTGGAAAGGGCCACGAATGAGAACAGAATGGAGGTGCCTTAAAAAGGTAAACATTGAGCTACTATATGATCCAGCAGGCCCACTCCTCGACGTAAAACCTAAGAAGAGAGAATTGGAAAGACACAGGCAGGCAAATCTGCACTGCACAGTATTACAATAGCCAAGATATGGAAGTAACCAAAAAGTCCACCAACAGATGGATGGACAAAGAAGAACTCCTCCATGTACAGATGGAATATTCGCTAGTGAAAAAAATGAAACAATGCCGTTTGCAGCACCATAGATGAGTCTAGACGTAATCACGCCACGTGTAGTAAGTGAGAAAGCAAAAGGCACATATCCTATCATATCACTTTTAAGAGTTATTTAAAAATTGATACCAATGAAGATATTTCCACAGAGAAAGGCAATCACAGATTCATTAAAAAACTTATGGTTCACCAAATAGAAAGGGATGAGGATTGGATACATTGCCACATTGGGGTTAACAGAGATATACAAACCATGTGAAATATATAACCACCAAAGACGTACGGAAGACCAGGAGAAGACTACTCAACATTGTGTCATAACCTACATGGGAAAAGGATGCGAGGAACAATAGATACATGTATATGTGTGAAAGAACCACATCTTGCACACCTAGAACAAACAAACCATTGTAATCATATTTACTGGGATAAAAAATAAAAAGTAAACTACAAATATGAACAAGAAGTAATGAGACATAAACTTAAAGGGCTTTTCCCTGGCACATTCCATTCTAATTTACAACCTACAACACCACTTCCATTAAGGCTCTGTTTCCCTAGTAACCAAATATGGTAAAGGGGAAATGCTGCCACCTTGTGGCCGTTTCCTGCAAGAACAGCTTTAAACTCACAGCGAATGGTCACTTAACATTCCCAAGGACTCAGGGCTGTAAAGGACACCTGCCCTAAAAAATTGTGCTGAAGGAAGGAATGGACAAAAAAATTCAAAACAGGCAAATGTTTCAAGAAGAGAGTATGAAGAGTTAAGATTTACTCACGTTCTTTTAAAAAAAAGGAAAATGGATAAAAGCTCAACCTCAGGGAGTGTTAGACCCATGCAATCTAATCTACAAAAAGTTTCAACTTACACCAGTTGACTTACCATCAGCAAAAAGTCAACAAACAATAAATGCTGAAGGGGTTTTAGAGAACTGTGTACACTCTACCTGCTGGTGAGACGTGAAGGAGTAACAGCCAATAATGAGAACAGAAAGGAGCTGTGTTTAAAAGTAAAACTGCAGGCACCATTCAATGCAGCAGGCGCACCATTGGACCTCTCACCTGAGAAGACAAGAATCGAGAAGACACAGGCCGCAAAAGCTGCAGTGCAGCCTTATTCACAATAGCCAAGACAGTGGAGCAATCAAAATGTCCAACAACAGGTGAATGGATAAAGAAGAAGTGGTCCATGTACACAATGGAATAATAGCCATGGAAAACAATGAACCACTGTTCTCTGAGGCACCACAAATGAGTCTGGAGATAATCACGAAACATGAGGTAAGTCGGAAAGCAAAAGACCTATATTCTATGATATCACTTATAGGCGTTATCTAATAACTGACACAAAGGAACATATTTCCACAGAGAAAGACACTCACAGACTTAGAAAACAAACTATGCTCATCTAAAAGGAAAGGTGGGGGGAATGGATAAATTAAGATTAGTGTTACTATATGTATACAAACACATATTATATCCATATCTCAAAAAGACCAACCATATAGCAAGGGAGGTCTGCGGAACCGTCAGTAACATTTTACATGGGAAGAGGATCTGTACTTGAATAGACATATATAATGTACAAACGAACCAGATGGTGTACACCTAGGACAAACAATATTCTAAGCTTTACCCCAATTAAAAAAAATTTTAAAACCAAGAAGAAATAATGAGACATATACTTATGGGGCTTTCTCCATGCACATTCCAATGTAATTTACAAACTAGGAACACGACTTCCAGAAAGGCTCTGCTGCCCTAGTACCCAGATATGGGAATGGAGATATGCTGCCTGCTTGAGGCCACTTCCCACAACAGCAGATTTAAACCCATTGCTAAAGGTCACTAAATATTCACCAAACTTGCAGTTCGCTAAAAGACACCTGCTTTCTAAAAAAATTCTGGAGTGGAAAATCGACCAAAAATTTCAAAAGAGGGCAACCTTCCAAGAACACAATTTCAAGAGTTCTATTGTACTCCCAATTGTTTCCTTTTTTTTTAACAGAAAAGAAAACGGTGGAGAAAAATGATGAGTTTTACGAATTTTCAAAGACATGCAAACCCAAATTACAAAAACCTATCAGCTCACAGCAGCCAGAAGGGCCATTAGCATAAATGCTGCAAACAATATATGCTGAAGCGATTGTGGAGAAATGCGTACCCTCGATTCTAAGGGGGACGTGGTAAGAGCCACTAATGAAAACACAAAGAAGGTGCTTTGAAAAGGGAAACACGGTGCTACCAGTCAATCAATCACACCCACTGCTGGGCCTATCACCTGAGAAAAAATGAGAATCGAAAAGTCACAGCCTGGCAATCCTGCACTCCAACAATATTTACCATAGCCAACACTTGGAAGCAATGAAAATGTCCATCAACTGAGGAATGCACAAAGTAGAAGTGGTCCACGTACACAGTGGAAAATTACTCCAATAAAAAATAAAAATTAAATGTAAAAATCCAACAAAAGTAAGGAGACATCAGCTTGTGTGGGTTTGTCCGGGCACACTCCACTCTAATTTATAACCGAGAAACACCACAGGCCGCAAGGGCTTTTCCCTAGTTACCAGGGTGGGGGACATAGAAAGGCTGCCGCCCTCTGGCAGTTACCTGCAAAAGCAGCTTTAAAGCCTGTGCTAATGGTCACTTCATAGGAACAAGTACTGCAGAACTGTAAATGAAACAGGCCCTCAAAATGTCTTGAGGGAGGTAAAGGCCAAAACATTTCAAAATGTGACACATACTTAAAGAGAACACTTTGAAGAACTAAGGGGTAATCACAGCTTGAAAAATAGCAAAGGACATGCCTTAAAGCTCAACTTCAACAGATTATGTGGCACATTCGAATTCAACCACAGAGAGGTATCAGCTCACACTTGTCAGAATAACCATCAGCAAGAAAACTACAAACACTAAATGCTGAAGGTGTTGTGGAGAAATGCATACCCTCAACTTCAAAGGGGACGTAACTTGGAAAGGGCCACGAATGAGAACAGAATGGAGGTGCCTTAAAAAGGTAAACATTGAGCTACTATATGATCCAGCAGGCCCACTCCTCGACGTAAAACCTAAGAAGAGAGAATTGGAAAGACACAGGCAGGCAAATCTGCACTGCACAGTATTACAATAGCCAAGATATGGAAGTAACCAAAAAGTCCACCAACAGATGGATGGACAAAGAAGAACTCCTCCATGTACAGATGGAATATTCGCTAGTGAAAAAAATGAAACAATGCCGTTTGCAGCACCATAGATGAGTCTAGACGTAATCACGCCACGTGTAGTAAGTGAGAAAGCAAAAGGCACATATCCTATCATATCACTTTTAAGAGTTACTTAAAAATTGATACCAATGAAGATATTTCCACAGAGAAAGGCAATCACAGATTCATTAAAAAACTTATGGTTCACCAAATAGAAAGGGATGAGGATTGGATACATTGCCACATTGGGGTTAACAGAGATATACAAACCATGTGAAATATATAACCACCAAAGACGTACGGAAGACCAGGAGAAGACTACTCAACATTGTGTCATAACCTACATGGGAAAAGGAGGCGAGGAACAATAGATACATGTATATGTGTGAAAGAACCACATCTTGCACACCTAGAACAAACAAACCATTGTAATCATATTTACTGGGATAAAAAATAAAAAGTAAACTACAAATATGAACAAGAAGTAATGAGACATAAACTTAAAGGGCTTTTCCCTGGCACATTCCATTCTAATTTACAACCTACAACACCACTTCCATTAAGGCTCTGTTTCCCTAGTAACCAAATATGGTAAAGGGGAAATGCTGCCACCTTGTGGCCGTTTCCTGCAAGAACAGCTTTAAACTCACAGCGAATGGTCACTTAACATTCCCAAGGACTCAGGGCTGTAAAGAACACCTGCCCTAAAAAATTGTGCTGAAGGAGGGAATGGACAAAACAATTCAAAACAGGCAAATGTTTCAAGAAGAGAGTATGAAGAGTTAAGTTTTACTCACGCTCTTTTAAAAAAAAGGAAAATGGATAAAAGCTCAACCTCAGGGAGTGTTAGACCCATGCAATCTAATCTACAAAACGTTTCAACTTACACCAGTCGACTGACCATGAGCAAAAAGTCTACAAACAATAAATGCTGAAGGGGTTTTAGGGAACTGTGTACCCTCTACCTGCTGGTGAGACGTAAAGGGGTAACAGCCAATAATGAGAACAGAAAGGAGCTGTGTTTAAAAGTAAAAATGGAGGTACCATTCAATCCAGCAGGCGCACCAATGGACCTCTCACCTGAGAAGACAAGAATCGAGAAGACACAGGCCGCAAAAGCTGCAGTGCAGCCTTATTCACAATAGCCAAGACAGTGGAGCAATCAAAATGTCCAACAACAGGTGAATGGATAAAGAAGAAGTGGTCCATGTACACAATGGAATAATAGCCATGGAAAACAATGAACCACTGCTCTCTGAGGCACCACAAATGAGTCTGGAGATAATCACAAAACATGAGGTAAGTCGGAAAGCAAAAGACCTATATTCTATGATATCACTTATAGGCGTTATCTAATAACTGACACAAAGGAACATATTTCCACAGAGAAAGACACTCACAGACTTAGAAAACAAACTATGCTCATCTAAAAGGAAAGGTGGGGGGAATGGATAAATTAAGATTAGTGTTACTATATGTATACAAACACATATTATATCCATATCTCAAAAAGACCAACCATATAGCAAGGGAGGTCTGCGGAACCCTCAGTAACATTTTACATGGGAAGAGGATCTGTACTTGAATAGACATATATAACGTACAAACGAACCAGATTGTGTACACCTAGGACAAACAATATTCTCAGCTTTACCCCAATTAAAAAAAATTTTAAAACCAAGAAGAAATAATGAGACATAAACTTATGGGGCTTTCTCCATGCACATTCCAATGTAATTTACAAACTAGGAACACGACTTCCAGAAAGGCTCTGCTGCCCTAGTACCCAGATATGGGAATGGAGATATGCTGCCTGCTTGAGGCCACTTCCCACAACAGCAGCTTTAAACCCATTGCTAAAGGTCACTAAATATTCACCAAACTTGCAGTTCGCTAAAAGACACCTGCTTTCTAAAAAAATTCTGGAGTGGAAAATCGACCAAAAATTTCAAAAGAGGGCAACCTTCCAAGAACACAATTTCAAGAGTTCTACTGTACTCCCAATTGTTTCCTTTTTTTTAACAGAAAAGAAAACGGTGGAGAAAAATGATGAGTTTTACGAATTTTCAAAGACATGCAAACCCAAATTACAAAAACCTATCAGCTCACAGCAGCCAGAAGGGCCATTAGCATAAATGCTGCAAACAATATATGCTGAAGCGATTGTGGAGAAATGCGTACCCTCGATTCTAAGGGGGGACGTGGTAAGAGCCACTAATGAAAACACAAAGAAGGTGCTTTGAAAAGGGAAACACGGTGCTACCAGTCAATCAATTACACCCACTGCTGGGCCTATCACCTGAGAAAATGAGAATCGAAAAGTCACAGCCTGGCAATCCTGCACTCCAACAATATTTACCATAGCCAACACTTGGAAGCAATGAAAATGTCCATCAACCGAGGAATGCACAAAGTAGAAGTGGTCCACGTACACAGTGGAAAAGTACTCCAATAAAAAATAAAAATTAAATGTAAAAATCCAACAAAAGTAAGGAGACATCAGCTTGTGTGGGTTTGTCCGGGCACACTCCACTCTAATTTATAACCGAGAAACACCACAGGCCGCAAGGGCTTTTCCCTAGTTACCAGGGTGGGGGACATAGAAAGGCTGCCGCCCTCTGGCAGTTACCTGCAAAAGCAGCTTTAAAGCCTGTGCTAATGGTCACTTCATAGGAACAAGTACTGCAGAACTGTAAATGAAACAGGCCCTCAAAATGTCTTGAGGGAGGTAAAGGCCAAAACATTTCAAAATGTGACACATACTTAAAGAGAACACTTTGAAGAACTAAGGGGTAATCACAGCTTGAAAAATAGCAAAGGACATGCCTTAAAGCTCAACTTCAACAGATTATGTGGCACATTCGAATTCAACCACAGAGAGGTATCAGCTCACACTTGTCAGAATAACCATCAGCAAGAAAACTACAAACACTAAATGCTGAAGGTGTTGTGGAGAAATGCATACCCTCAACTTCAAAGGGGACGTAACTTGGAAAGGGCCACGAATGAGAACAGAATGGAGGTGCCTTAAAAAGGTAAACATTGAGCTACTATATGATCCAGCAGGCCCACTCCTCGACGTAAAACCTAAGAAGAGAGAATTGGAAAGACACAGGCAGGCAAATCTGCACTGCACAGTATTACAATAGCCAAGATATGGAAGTAACCAAAAAGTCCACCAACAGATGGATGGACAAAGAAGAACTCCTCCATGTACAGATGGAATATTCGCTAGTGAAAAAAATGAAACAATGCCGTTTGCAGCACCATAGATGAGTCTAGACGTAATCACGCCACGTGTAGTAAGTGAGAAAGCAAAAGGCACATATCCTATCATATCACTTTTAAGAGTTACTTAAAAATTGATACCAATGAAGATATTTCCACAGAGAAAGGCAATCACAGATTCATTAAAAAACTTATGGTTCACCAAATAGAAAGGGATGAGGATTGGATACATTGCCACATTGGGGTTAACAGAGATATACAAACCATGTGAAATATATAACCACCAAAGACGTACGGAAGACCAGGAGAAGACTACTCAACATTGTGTCATAACCTACATGGGAAAAGGAGGCGAGGAACAATAGATACATGTATATGTGTGAAAGAACCACATCTTGCACACCTAGAACAAACAAACCATTGTAATCATATTTACTGGGATAAAAAATAAAAAGTAAACTACAAATATGAACAAGAAGTAATGAGACATAAACTTAAAGGGCTTTTCCCTGGCACATTCCATTCTAATTTACAACCTACAACACCACTTCCATTAAGGCTCTGTTTCCCTAGTAACCAAATATGGTAAAGGGGAAATGCTGCCACCTTGTGGCCGTTTCCTGCAAGAACAGCTTTAAACTCACAGCGAATGGTCACTTAACATTCCCAAGGACTCAGGGCTGTAAAGAACACCTGCCCTAAAAAATTGTGCTGAAGGAGGGAATGGACAAAACAATTCAAAACAGGCAAATGTTTCAAGAAGAGAGTATGAAGAGTTAAGTTTTACTCACGCTCTTTTAAAAAAAAGGAAAATGGATAAAAGCTCAACCTCAGGGAGTGTTAGACCCATGCAATCTAATCTACAAAACGTTTCAACTTACACCAGTCGACTGACCATGAGCAAAAAGTCTACAAACAATAAATGCTGAAGGGGTTTTAGGGAACTGTGTACCCTCTACCTGCTGGTGAGACGTAAAGGGGTAACAGCCAATAATGAGAACAGAAAGGAGCTGTGTTTAAAAGTAAAAATGGAGGTACCATTCAATCCAGCAGGCGCACCAATGGACCTCTCACCTGAGAAGACAAGAATCGAGAAGACACAGGCCGCAAAAGCTGCAGTGCAGCCTTATTCACAATAGCCAAGACAGTGGAGCAATCAAAATGTCCAACAACAGGTGAATGGATAAAGAAGAAGTGGTCCATGTACACAATGGAATAATAGCCATGGAAAACAATGAACCACTGCTCTCTGAGGCACCACAAATGAGTCTGGAGATAATCACAAAACATGAGGTAAGTCGGAAAGCAAAAGACCTATATTCTATGATATCACTTATAGGCGTTATCTAATAACTGACACAAAGGAACATATTTCCACAGAGAAAGACACTCACAGACTTAGAAAACAAACTATGCTCATCTAAAAGGAAAGGTGGGGGGAATGGATAAATTAAGATTAGTGTTACTATATGTATACAAACACATATTATATCCATATCTCAAAAAGACCAACCATATAGCAAGGGAGGTCTGCGGAACCCTCAGTAACATTTTACATGGGAAGAGGATCTGTACTTGAATAGACATATATAACGTACAAACGAACCAGATTGTGTACACCTAGGACAAACAATATTCTAAGCTTTACCCCAATTAAAAAAAATTTTAAAACCAAGAAGAAATAATGAGACATAAACTTATGGGGCTTTCTCCATGCACATTCCAATGTAATTTACAAACTAGGAACACGACTTCCAGAAAGGCTCTGCTGCCCTAGTACCCAGATATGGGAATGGAGATATGCTGCCTGCTTGAGGCCACTTCCCACAACAGCAGCTTTAAACCCATTGCTAAAGGTCACTAAATATTCACCAAACTTGCAGTTCGCTAAAAGACACCTGCTTTCTAAAAAAATTCTGGAGTGGAAAATCGACCAAAAATTTCAAAAGAGGGCAACCTTCCAAGAACACAATTTCAAGAGTTCTACTGTACTCCCAATTGTTTCCTTTTTTTTAACAGAAAAGAAAACGGTGGAGAAAAATGATGAGTTTTACGAATTTTCAAAGACATGCAAACCCAAATTACAAAAACCTATCAGCTCACAGCAGCCAGAAGGGCCATTAGCATAAATGCTGCAAACAATATATGCTGAAGCGATTGTGGAGAAATGCGTACCCTCGATTCTAAGGGGGGACGTGGTAAGAGCCACTAATGAAAACACAAAGAAGGTGCTTTGAAAAGGGAAACACGGTGCTACCAGTCAATCAATTACACCCACTGCTGGGCCTATCACCTGAGAAAATGAGAATCGAAAAGTCACAGCCTGGCAATCCTGCACTCCAACAATATTTACCATAGCCAACACTTGGAAGCAATGAAAATGTCCATCAACCGAGGAATGCACAAAGTAGAAGTGGTCCACGTACACAGTGGAAAAGTACTCCAATAAAAAATAAAAATTAAATGTAAAAATCCAACAAAAGTAAGGAGACATCAGCTTGTGTGGGTTTGTCCGGGCACACTCCACTCTAATTTATAACCGAGAAACACCACAGGCCGCAAGGGCTTTTCCCTAGTTACCAGGGTGGGGGACATAGAAAGGCTGCCGCCCTCTGGCAGTTACCTGCAAAAGCAGCTTTAAAGCCTGTGCTAATGGTCACTTCATAGGAACAAGTACTGCAGAACTGTAAATGAAACAGGCCCTCAAAATGTCTTGAGGGAGGTAAAGGCCAAAACATTTCAAAATGTGACACATACTTAAAGAGAACACTTTGAAGAACTAAGGGGTAATCACAGCTTGAAAAATAGCAAAGGACATGCCTTAAAGCTCAACTTCAACAGATTATGTGGCACATTCGAATTCAACCACAGAGAGGTATCAGCTCACACTTGTCAGAATAACCATCAGCAAGAAAACTACAAACACTAAATGCTGAAGGTGTTGTGGAGAAATGCATACCCTCAACTTCAAAGGGGACGTAACTTGGAAAGGGCCACGAATGAGAACAGAATGGAGGTGCCTTAAAAAGGTAAACATTGAGCTACTATATGATCCAGCAGGCCCACTCCTCGACGTAAAACCTAAGAAGAGAGAATTGGAAAGACACAGGCAGGCAAATCTGCACTGCACAGTATTACAATAGCCAAGATATGGAAGTAACCAAAAAGTCCACCAACAGATGGATGGACAAAGAAGAACTCCTCCATGTACAGATGGAATATTCGCTAGTGAAAAAAATGAAACAATGCCGTTTGCAGCACCATAGATGAGTCTAGACGTAATCACGCCACGTGTAGTAAGTGAGAAAGCAAAAGGCACATATCCTATCATATCACTTTTAAGAGTTACTTAAAAATTGATACCAATGAAGATATTTCCACAGAGAAAGGCAATCACAGATTCATTAAAAAACTTATGGTTCACCAAATAGAAAGGGATGAGGATTGGATACATTGCCACATTGGGGTTAACAGAGATATACAAACCATGTGAAATATATAACCACCAAAGACGTACGGAAGACCAGGAGAAGACTACTCAACATTGTGTCATAACCTACATGGGAAAAGGAGGCGAGGAACAATAGATACATGTATATGTGTGAAAGAACCACATCTTGCACACCTAGAACAAACAAACCATTGTAATCATATTTACTGGGATAAAAAATAAAAAGTAAACTACAAATATGAACAAGAAGTAATGAGACATAAACTTAAAGGGCTTTTCCCTGGCACATTCCATTCTAATTTACAACCTACAACACCACTTCCATTAAGGCTCTGTTTCCCTAGTAACCAAATATGGTAAAGGGGAAATGCTGCCACCTTGTGGCCGTTTCCTGCAAGAACAGCTTTAAACTCACAGCGAATGGTCACTTAACATTCCCAAGGACTCAGGGCTGTAAAGAACACCTGCCCTAAAAAATTGTGCTGAAGGAGGGAATGGACAAAACAATTCAAAACAGGCAAATGTTTCAAGAAGAGAGTATGAAGAGTTAAGTTTTACTCACGCTCTTTTAAAAAAAAGGAAAATGGATAAAAGCTCAACCTCAGGGAGTGTTAGACCCATGCAATCTAATCTACAAAACGTTTCAACTTACACCAGTCGACTGACCATGAGCAAAAAGTCTACAAACAATAAATGCTGAAGGGGTTTTAGGGAACTGTGTACCCTCTACCTGCTGGTGAGACGTAAAGGGGTAACAGCCAATAATGAGAACAGAAAGGAGCTGTGTTTAAAAGTAAAAATGGAGGTACCATTCAATCCAGCAGGCGCACCAATGGACCTCTCACCTGAGAAGACAAGAATCGAGAAGACACAGGCCGCAAAAGCTGCAGTGCAGCCTTATTCACAATAGCCAAGACAGTGGAGCAATCAAAATGTCCAACAACAGGTGAATGGATAAAGAAGAAGTGGTCCATGTACACAATGGAATAATAGCCATGGAAAACAATGAACCACTGCTCTCTGAGGCACCACAAATGAGTCTGGAGATAATCACAAAACATGAGGTAAGTCGGAAAGCAAAAGACCTATATTCTATGATATCACTTATAGGCGTTATCTAATAACTGACACAAAGGAACATATTTCCACAGAGAAAGACACTCACAGACTTAGAAAACAAACTATGCTCATCTAAAAGGAAAGGTGGGGGGAATGGATAAATTAAGATTAGTGTTACTATATGTATACAAACACATATTATATCCATATCTCAAAAAGACCAACCATATAGCAAGGGAGGTCTGCGGAACCCTCAGTAACATTTTACATGGGAAGAGGATCTGTACTTGAATAGACATATATAACGTACAAACGAACCAGATTGTGTACACCTAGGACAAACAATATTCTAAGCTTTACCCCAATTAAAAAAAATTTTAAAACCAAGAAGAAATAATGAGACATAAACTTATGGGGCTTTCTCCATGCACATTCCAATGTAATTTACAAACTAGGAACACGACTTCCAGAAAGGCTCTGCTGCCCTAGTACCCAGATATGGGAATGGAGATATGCTGCCTGCTTGAGGCCACTTCCCACAACAGCAGCTTTAAACCCATTGCTAAAGGTCACTAAATATTCACCAAACTTGCAGTTCGCTAAAAGACACCTGCTTTCTAAAAAAATTCTGGAGTGGAAAATCGACCAAAAATTTCAAAAGAGGGCAACCTTCCAAGAACACAATTTCAAGAGTTCTACTGTACTCCCAATTGTTTCCTTTTTTTTAACAGAAAAGAAAACGGTGGAGAAAAATGATGAGTTTTACGAATTTTCAAAGACATGCAAACCCAAATTACAAAAACCTATCAGCTCACAGCAGCCAGAAGGGCCATTAGCATAAATGCTGCAAACAATATATGCTGAAGCGATTGTGGAGAAATGCGTACCCTCGATTCTAAGGGGGGACGTGGTAAGAGCCACTAATGAAAACACAAAGAAGGTGCTTTGAAAAGGGAAACACGGTGCTACCAGTCAATCAATTACACCCACTGCTGGGCCTATCACCTGAGAAAATGAGAATCGAAAAGTCACAGCCTGGCAATCCTGCACTCCAACAATATTTACCATAGCCAACACTTGGAAGCAATGAAAATGTCCATCAACCGAGGAATGCACAAAGTAGAAGTGGTCCACGTACACAGTGGAAAAGTACTCCAATAAAAAATAAAAATTAAATGTAAAAATCCAACAAAAGTAAGGAGACATCAGCTTGTGTGGGTTTGTCCGGGCACACTCCACTCTAATTTATAACCGAGAAACACCACAGGCCGCAAGGGCTTTTCCCTAGTTACCAGGGTGGGGGACATAGAAAGGCTGCCGCCCTCTGGCAGTTACCTGCAAAAGCAGCTTTAAAGCCTGTGCTAATGGTCACTTCATAGGAACAAGTACTGCAGAACTGTAAATGAAACAGGCCCTCAAAATGTCTTGAGGGAGGTAAAGGCCAAAACATTTCAAAATGTGACACATACTTAAAGAGAACACTTTGAAGAACTAAGGGGTAATCACAGCTTGAAAAATAGCAAAGGACATGCCTTAAAGCTCAACTTCAACAGATTATGTGGCACATTCGAATTCAACCACAGAGAGGTATCAGCTCACACTTGTCAGAATAACCATCAGCAAGAAAACTACAAACACTAAATGCTGAAGGTGTTGTGGAGAAATGCATACCCTCAACTTCAAAGGGGACGTAACTTGGAAAGGGCCACGAATGAGAACAGAATGGAGGTGCCTTAAAAAGGTAAACATTGAGCTACTATATGATCCAGCAGGCCCACTCCTCGACGTAAAACCTAAGAAGAGAGAATTGGAAAGACACAGGCAGGCAAATCTGCACTGCACAGTATTACAATAGCCAAGATATGGAAGTAACCAAAAAGTCCACCAACAGATGGATGGACAAAGAAGAACTCCTCCATGTACAGATGGAATATTCGCTAGTGAAAAAAATGAAACAATGCCGTTTGCAGCACCATAGATGAGTCTAGACGTAATCACGCCACGTGTAGTAAGTGAGAAAGCAAAAGGCACATATCCTATCATATCACTTTTAAGAGTTACTTAAAAATTGATACCAATGAAGATATTTCCACAGAGAAAGGCAATCACAGATTCATTAAAAAACTTATGGTTCACCAAATAGAAAGGGATGAGGATTGGATACATTGCCACATTGGGGTTAACAGAGATATACAAACCATGTGAAATATATAACCACCAAAGACGTACGGAAGACCAGGAGAAGACTACTCAACATTGTGTCATAACCTACATGGGAAAAGGAGGCGAGGAACAATAGATACATGTATATGTGTGAAAGAACCACATCTTGCACACCTAGAACAAACAAACCATTGTAATCATATTTACTGGGATAAAAAATAAAAAGTAAACTACAAATATGAACAAGAAGTAATGAGACATAAACTTAAAGGGCTTTTCCCTGGCACATTCCATTCTAATTTACAACCTACAACACCACTTCCATTAAGGCTCTGTTTCCCTAGTAACCAAATATGGTAAAGGGGAAATGCTGCCACCTTGTGGCCGTTTCCTGCAAGAACAGCTTTAAACTCACAGCGAATGGTCACTTAACATTCCCAAGGACTCAGGGCTGTAAAGAACACCTGCCCTAAAAAATTGTGCTGAAGGAGGGAATGGACAAAACAATTCAAAACAGGCAAATGTTTCAAGAAGAGAGTATGAAGAGTTAAGTTTTACTCACGCTCTTTTAAAAAAAAGGAAAATGGATAAAAGCTCAACCTCAGGGAGTGTTAGACCCATGCAATCTAATCTACAAAACGTTTCAACTTACACCAGTCGACTGACCATGAGCAAAAAGTCTACAAACAATAAATGCTGAAGGGGTTTTAGGGAACTGTGTACCCTCTACCTGCTGGTGAGACGTAAAGGGGTAACAGCCAATAATGAGAACAGAAAGGAGCTGTGTTTAAAAGTAAAAATGGAGGTACCATTCAATCCAGCAGGCGCACCAATGGACCTCTCACTTGAGAAGACAAGAATCGAGAAGACACAGGCCGCAAAAGCTGCAGTGCAGCCTTATTCACAATAGCCAAGACAGTGGAGCAATCAAAATGTCCAACAACAGGTGAATGGATAAAGAAGAAGTGGTCCATGTACACAATGGAATAATAGCCATGGAAAACAATGAACCACTGCTCTCTGAGGCACCACAAATGAGTCTGGAGATAATCACAAAACATGAGGTAAGTCGGAAAGCAAAAGACCTATATTCTATGATATCACTTATAGGCGTTATCTAATAACTGACACAAAGGAACATATTTCCACAGAGAAAGACACTCACAGACTTAGAAAACAAACTATGCTCATCTAAAAGGAAAGGTGGGGGGAATGGATAAATTAAGATTAGTGTTACTATATGTATACAAACACATATTATATCCATATCTCAAAAAGACCAACCATATAGCAAGGGAGGTCTGCGGAACCCTCAGTAACATTTTACATGGGAAGAGGATCTGTACTTGAATAGACATATATAACGTACAAACGAACCAGATTGTGTACACCTAGGACAAACAATATTCTAAGCTTTACCCCAATTAAAAAAAATTTTAAAACCAAGAAGAAATAATGAGACATAAACTTATGGGGCTTTCTCCATGCACATTCCAATGTAATTTACAAACTAGGAACACGACTTCCAGAAAGGCTCTGCTGCCCTAGTACCCAGATATGGGAATGGAGATATGCTGCCTGCTTGAGGCCACTTCCCACAACAGCAGCTTTAAACCCATTGCTAAAGGTCACTAAATATTCACCAAACTTGCAGTTCGCTAAAAGACACCTGCTTTCTAAAAAAATTCTGGAGTGGAAAATCGACCAAAAATTTCAAAAGAGGGCAACCTTCCAAGAACACAATTTCAAGAGTTCTACTGTACTCCCAATTGTTTCCTTTTTTTTAACAGAAAAGAAAACGGTGGAGAAAAATGATGAGTTTTACGAATTTTCAAAGACATGCAAACCCAAATTACAAAAACCTATCAGCTCACAGCAGCCAGAAGGGCCATTAGCATAAATGCTGCAAACAATATATGCTGAAGCGATTGTGGAGAAATGCGTACCCTCGATTCTAAGGGGGGACGTGGTAAGAGCCACTAATGAAAACACAAAGAAGGTGCTTTGAAAAGGGAAACACGGTGCTACCAGTCAATCAATTACACCCACTGCTGGGCCTATCACCTGAGAAAATGAGAATCGAAAAGTCACAGCCTGGCAATCCTGCACTCCAACAATATTTACCATAGCCAACACTTGGAAGCAATGAAAATGTCCATCAACCGAGGAATGCACAAAGTAGAAGTGGTCCACGTACACAGTGGAAAAGTACTCCAATAAAAAATAAAAATTAAATGTAAAAATCCAACAAAAGTAAGGAGACATCAGCTTGTGTGGGTTTGTCCGGGCACACTCCACTCTAATTTATAACCGAGAAACACCACAGGCCGCAAGGGCTTTTCCCTAGTTACCAGGGTGGGGGACATAGAAAGGCTGCCGCCCTCTGGCAGTTACCTGCAAAAGCAGCTTTAAAGCCTGTGCTAATGGTCACTTCATAGGAACAAGTACTGCAGAACTGTAAATGAAACAGGCCCTCAAAATGTCTTGAGGGAGGTAAAGGCCAAAACATTTCAAAATGTGACACATACTTAAAGAGAACACTTTGAAGAACTAAGGGGTAATCACAGCTTGAAAAATAGCAAAGGACATGCCTTAAAGCTCAACTTCAACAGATTATGTGGCACATTCGAATTCAACCACAGAGAGGTATCAGCTCACACTTGTCAGAATAACCATCAGCAAGAAAACTACAAACACTAAATGCTGAAGGTGTTGTGGAGAAATGCATACCCTCAACTTCAAAGGGGACGTAACTTGGAAAGGGCCACGAATGAGAACAGAATGGAGGTGCCTTAAAAAGGTAAACATTGAGCTACTATATGATCCAGCAGGCCCACTCCTCGACGTAAAACCTAAGAAGAGAGAATTGGAAAGACACAGGCAGGCAAATCTGCACTGCACAGTATTACAATAGCCAAGATATGGAAGTAACCAAAAAGTCCACCAACAGATGGATGGACAAAGAAGAACTCCTCCATGTACAGATGGAATATTCGCTAGTGAAAAAAATGAAACAATGCCGTTTGCAGCACCATAGATGAGTCTAGACGTAATCACGCCACGTGTAGTAAGTGAGAAAGCAAAAGGCACATATCCTATCATATCACTTTTAAGAGTTACTTAAAAATTGATACCAATGAAGATATTTCCACAGAGAAAGGCAATCACAGATTCATTAAAAAACTTATGGTTCACCAAATAGAAAGGGATGAGGATTGGATACATTGCCACATTGGGGTTAACAGAGATATACAAACCATGTGAAATATATAACCACCAAAGACGTACGGAAGACCAGGAGAAGACTACTCAACATTGTGTCATAACCTACATGGGAAAAGGAGGCGAGGAACAATAGATACATGTATATGTGTGAAAGAACCACATCTTGCACACCTAGAACAAACAAACCATTGTAATCATATTTACTGGGATAAAAAATAAAAAGTAAACTACAAATATGAACAAGAAGTAATGAGACATAAACTTAAAGGGCTTTTCCCTGGCACATTCCATTCTAATTTACAACCTACAACACCACTTCCATTAAGGCTCTGTTTCCCTAGTAACCAAATATGGTAAAGGGGAAATGCTGCCACCTTGTGGCCGTTTCCTGCAAGAACAGCTTTAAACTCACAGCGAATGGTCACTTAACATTCCCAAGGACTCAGGGCTGTAAAGAACACCTGCCCTAAAAAATTGTGCTGAAGGAGGGAATGGACAAAACAATTCAAAACAGGCAAATGTTTCAAGAAGAGAGTATGAAGAGTTAAGTTTTACTCACGCTCTTTTAAAAAAAAGGAAAATGGATAAAAGCTCAACCTCAGGGAGTGTTAGACCCATGCAATCTAATCTACAAAACGTTTCAACTTACACCAGTCGACTGACCATGAGCAAAAAGTCTACAAACAATAAATGCTGAAGGGGTTTTAGGGAACTGTGTACCCTCTACCTGCTGGTGAGACGTAAAGGGGTAACAGCCAATAATGAGAACAGAAAGGAGCTGTGTTTAAAAGTAAAAATGGAGGTACCATTCAATCCAGCAGGCGCACCAATGGACCTCTCACTTGAGAAGACAAGAATCGAGAAGACACAGGCCGCAAAAGCTGCAGTGCAGCCTTATTCACAATAGCCAAGACAGTGGAGCAATCAAAATGTCCAACAACAGGTGAATGGATAAAGAAGAAGTGGTCCATGTACACAATGGAATAATAGCCATGGAAAACAATGAACCACTGCTCTCTGAGGCACCACAAATGAGTCTGGAGATAATCACAAAACATGAGGTAAGTCGGAAAGCAAAAGACCTATATTCTATGATATCACTTATAGGCGTTATCTAATAACTGACACAAAGGAACATATTTCCACAGAGAAAGACACTCACAGACTTAGAAAACAAACTATGCTCATCTAAAAGGAAAGGTGGGGGGAATGGATAAATTAAGATTAGTGTTACTATATGTATACAAACACATATTATATCCATATCTCAAAAAGACCAACCATATAGCAAGGGAGGTCTGCGGAACCCTCAGTAACATTTTACATGGGAAGAGGATCTGTACTTGAATAGACATATATAACGTACAAACGAACCAGATTGTGTACACCTAGGACAAACAATATTCTAAGCTTTACCCCAATTAAAAAAAATTTTAAAACCAAGAAGAAATAATGAGACATAAACTTATGGGGCTTTCTCCATGCACATTCCAATGTAATTTACAAACTAGGAACACGACTTCCAGAAAGGCTCTGCTGCCCTAGTACCCAGATATGGGAATGGAGATATGCTGCCTGCTTGAGGCCACTTCCCACAACAGCAGCTTTAAACCCATTGCTAAAGGTCACTAAATATTCACCAAACTTGCAGTTCGCTAAAAGACACCTGCTTTCTAAAAAAATTCTGGAGTGGAAAATCGACCAAAAATTTCAAAAGAGGGCAACCTTCCAAGAACACAATTTCAAGAGTTCTACTGTACTCCCAATTGTTTCCTTTTTTTTAACAGAAAAGAAAACGGTGGAGAAAAATGATGAGTTTTACGAATTTTCAAAGACATGCAAACCCAAATTACAAAAACCTATCAGCTCACAGCAGCCAGAAGGGCCATTAGCATAAATGCTGCAAACAATATATGCTGAAGCGATTGTGGAGAAATGCGTACCCTCGATTCTAAGGGGGGACGTGGTAAGAGCCACTAATGAAAACACAAAGAAGGTGCTTTGAAAAGGGAAACACGGTGCTACCAGTCAATCAATTACACCCACTGCTGGGCCTATCACCTGAGAAAATGAGAATCGAAAAGTCACAGCCTGGCAATCCTGCACTCCAACAATATTTACCATAGCCAACACTTGGAAGCAATGAAAATGTCCATCAACCGAGGAATGCACAAAGTAGAAGTGGTCCACGTACACAGTGGAAAAGTACTCCAATAAAAAATAAAAATTAAATGTAAAAATCCAACAAAAGTAAGGAGACATCAGCTTGTGTGGGTTTGTCCGGGCACACTCCACTCTAATTTATAACCGAGAAACACCACAGGCCGCAAGGGCTTTTCCCTAGTTACCAGGGTGGGGGACATAGAAAGGCTGCCGCCCTCTGGCAGTTACCTGCAAAAGCAGCTTTAAAGCCTGTGCTAATGGTCACTTCATAGGAACAAGTACTGCAGAACTGTAAATGAAACAGGCCCTCAAAATGTCTTGAGGGAGGTAAAGGCCAAAACATTTCAAAATGTGACACATACTTAAAGAGAACACTTTGAAGAACTAAGGGGTAATCACAGCTTGAAAAATAGCAAAGGACATGCCTTAAAGCTCAACTTCAACAGATTATGTGGCACATTCGAATTCAACCACAGAGAGGTATCAGCTCACACTTGTCAGAATAACCATCAGCAAGAAAACTACAAACACTAAATGCTGAAGGTGTTGTGGAGAAATGCATACCCTCAACTTCAAAGGGGACGTAACTTGGAAAGGGCCACGAATGAGAACAGAATGGAGGTGCCTTAAAAAGGTAAACATTGAGCTACTATATGATCCAGCAGGCCCACTCCTCGACGTAAAACCTAAGAAGAGAGAATTGGAAAGACACAGGCAGGCAAATCTGCACTGCACAGTATTACAATAGCCAAGATATGGAAGTAACCAAAAAGTCCACCAACAGATGGATGGACAAAGAAGAACTCCTCCATGTACAGATGGAATATTCGCTAGTGAAAAAAATGAAACAATGCCGTTTGCAGCACCATAGATGAGTCTAGACGTAATCACGCCACGTGTAGTAAGTGAGAAAGCAAAAGGCACATATCCTATCATATCACTTTTAAGAGTTACTTAAAAATTGATACCAATGAAGATATTTCCACAGAGAAAGGCAATCACAGATTCATTAAAAAACTTATGGTTCACCAAATAGAAAGGGATGAGGATTGGATACATTGCCACATTGGGGTTAACAGAGATATACAAACCATGTGAAATATATAACCACCAAAGACGTACGGAAGACCAGGAGAAGACTACTCAACATTGTGTCATAACCTACATGGGAAAAGGAGGCGAGGAACAATAGATACATGTATATGTGTGAAAGAACCACATCTTGCACACCTAGAACAAACAAACCATTGTAATCATATTTACTGGGATAAAAAATAAAAAGTAAACTACAAATATGAACAAGAAGTAATGAGACATAAACTTAAAGGGCTTTTCCCTGGCACATTCCATTCTAATTTACAACCTACAACACCACTTCCATTAAGGCTCTGTTTCCCTAGTAACCAAATATGGTAAAGGGGAAATGCTGCCACCTTGTGGCCGTTTCCTGCAAGAACAGCTTTAAACTCACAGCGAATGGTCACTTAACATTCCCAAGGACTCAGGGCTGTAAAGAACACCTGCCCTAAAAAATTGTGCTGAAGGAGGGAATGGACAAAACAATTCAAAACAGGCAAATGTTTCAAGAAGAGAGTATGAAGAGTTAAGTTTTACTCACGCTCTTTTAAAAAAAAGGAAAATGGATAAAAGCTCAACCTCAGGGAGTGTTAGACCCATGCAATCTAATCTACAAAACGTTTCAACTTACACCAGTCGACTGACCATGAGCAAAAAGTCTACAAACAATAAATGCTGAAGGGGTTTTAGGGAACTGTGTACCCTCTACCTGCTGGTGAGACGTAAAGGGGTAACAGCCAATAATGAGAACAGAAAGGAGCTGTGTTTAAAAGTAAAAATGGAGGTACCATTCAATCCAGCAGGCGCACCAATGGACCTCTCACCTGAGAAGACAAGAATCGAGAAGACACAGGCCGCAAAAGCTGCAGTGCAGCCTTATTCACAATAGCCAAGACAGTGGAGCAATCAAAATGTCCAACAACAGGTGAATGGATAAAGAAGAAGTGGTCCATGTACACAATGGAATAATAGCCATGGAAAACAATGAACCACTGCTCTCTGAGGCACCACAAATGAGTCTGGAGATAATCACAAAACATGAGGTAAGTCGGAAAGCAAAAGACCTATATTCTATGATATCACTTATAGGCGTTATCTAATAACTGACACAAAGGAACATATTTCCACAGAGAAAGACACTCACAGACTTAGAAAACAAACTATGCTCATCTAAAAGGAAAGGTGGGGGGAATGGATAAATTAAGATTAGTGTTACTATATGTATACAAACACATATTATATCCATATCTCAAAAAGACCAACCATATAGCAAGGGAGGTCTGCGGAACCCTCAGTAACATTTTACATGGGAAGAGGATCTGTACTTGAATAGACATATATAATGTACAAACGAACCAGATTGTGTACACCTAGGACAAACAATATTCTAAGCTTTACCCCAATTAAAAAAAATTTTAAAACCAAGAAGAAATAATGAGACATAAACTTATGGGGCTTTCTCCATGCACATTCCAATGTAATTTACAAACTAGGAACACGACTTCCAGAAAGGCTCTGCTGCCCTAGTACCCAGATATGGGAATGGAGATATGCTGCCTGCTTGAGGCCACTTCCCACAACAGCAGCTTTAAACCCATTGCTAAAGGTCACTAAATATTCACCAAACTTGCAGTTCGCTAAAAGACACCTGCTTTCTAAAAAAATTCTGGAGTGGAAAATCGACCAAAAATTTCAAAAGAGGGCAACCTTCCAAGAACACAATTTCAAGAGTTCTACTGTACTCCCAATTGTTTCCTTTTTTTTAACAGAAAAGAAAACGGTGGAGAAAAATGATGAGTTTTACGAATTTTCAAAGACATGCAAACCCAAATTACAAAAACCTATCAGCTCACAGCAGCCAGAAGGGCCATTAGCATAAATGCTGCAAACAATATATGCTGAAGCGATTGTGGAGAAATGCGTACCCTCGATTCTAAGGGGGACGTGGTAAGAGCCACTAATGAAAACACAAAGAAGGTGCTTTGAAAAGGGAAACACGGTGCTACCAGTCAATCAATTACACCCACTGCTGGGCCTATCACCTGAGAAAATGAGAATCGAAAAGTCACAGCCTGGCAATCCTGCACTCCAACAATATTTACCATAGCCAACACTTGGAAGCAATGAAAATGTCCATCAACCGAGGAATGCACAAAGTAGAAGTGGTCCACGTACACAGTGGAAAAGTACTCCAATAAAAAATAAAAATTAAATGTAAAAATCCAACAAAAGTAAGGAGACATCAGCTTGTGTGGGTTTGTCCGGGCACACTCCACTCTAATTTATAACCGAGAAACACCACAGGCCGCAAGGGCTTTTCCCTAGTTACCAGGGTGGGGGACATAGAAAGGCTGCCGCCCTCTGGCAGTTACCTGCAAAAGCAGCTTTAAAGCCTGTGCTAATGGTCACTTCATAGGAACAAGTACTGCAGAACTGTAAATGAAACAGGCCCTCAAAATGTCTTGAGGGAGGTAAAGGCCAAAACATTTCAAAATGTGACACATACTTAAAGAGAACACTTTGAAGAACTAAGGGGTAATCACAGCTTGAAAAATAGCAAAGGACATGCCTTAAAGCTCAACTTCAACAGATTATGTGGCACATTCGAATTCAACCACAGAGAGGTATCAGCTCACACTTGTCAGAATAACCATCAGCAAGAAAACTACAAACACTAAATGCTGAAGGTGTTGTGGAGAAATGCATACCCTCAACTTCAAAGGGGACGTAACTTGGAAAGGGCCACGAATGAGAACAGAATGGAGGTGCCTTAAAAAGGTAAACATTGAGCTACTATATGATCCAGCAGGCCCACTCCTCGACGTAAAACCTAAGAAGAGAGAATTGGAAAGACACAGGCAGGCAAATCTGCACTGCACAGTATTACAATAGCCAAGATATGGAAGTAACCAAAAAGTCCACCAACAGATGGATGGACAAAGAAGAACTCCTCCATGTACAGATGGAATATTCGCTAGTGAAAAAAATGAAACAATGCCGTTTGCAGCACCATAGATGAGTCTAGACGTAATCACGCCACGTGTAGTAAGTGAGAAAGCAAAAGGCACATATCCTATCATATCACTTTTAAGAGTTACTTAAAAATTGATACCAATGAAGATATTTCCACAGAGAAAGGCAATCACAGATTCATTAAAAAACTTATGGTTCACCAAATAGAAAGGGATGAGGATTGGATACATTGCCACATTGGGGTTAACAGAGATATACAAACCATGTGAAATATATAACCACCAAAGACGTACGGAAGACCAGGAGAAGACTACTCAACATTGTGTCATAACCTACATGGGAAAAGGAGGCGAGGAACAATAGATACATGTATATGTGTGAAAGAACCACATCTTGCACACCTAGAACAAACAAACCATTGTAATCATATTTACTGGGATAAAAAATAAAAAGTAAACTACAAATATGAACAAGAAGTAATGAGACATAAACTTAAAGGGCTTTTCCCTGGCACATTCCATTCTAATTTACAACCTACAACACCACTTCCATTAAGGCTCTGTTTCCCTAGTAACCAAATATGGTAAAGGGGAAATGCTGCCACCTTGTGGCCGTTTCCTGCAAGAACAGCTTTAAACTCACAGCGAATGGTCACTTAACATTCCCAAGGACTCAGGGCTGTAAAGAACACCTGCCCTAAAAAATTGTGCTGAAGGAGGGAATGGACAAAACAATTCAAAACAGGCAAATGTTTCAAGAAGAGAGTATGAAGAGTTAAGTTTTACTCACGCTCTTTTAAAAAAAAGGAAAATGGATAAAAGCTCAACCTCAGGGAGTGTTAGACCCATGCAATCTAATCTACAAAACGTTTCAACTTACACCAGTCGACTGACCATGAGCAAAAAGTCTACAAACAATAAATGCTGAAGGGGTTTTAGGGAACTGTGTACCCTCTACCTGCTGGTGAGACGTAAAGGGGTAACAGCCAATAATGAGAACAGAAAGGAGCTGTGTTTAAAAGTAAAAATGGAGGTACCATTCAATCCAGCAGGCGCACCAATGGACCTCTCACCTGAGAAGACAAGAATCGAGAAGACACAGGCCGCAAAAGCTGCAGTGCAGCCTTATTCACAATAGCCAAGACAGTGGAGCAATCAAAATGTCCAACAACAGGTGAATGGATAAAGAAGAAGTGGTCCATGTACACAATGGAATAATAGCCATGGAAAACAATGAACCACTGCTCTCTGAGGCACCACAAATGAGTCTGGAGATAATCACAAAACATGAGGTAAGTCGGAAAGCAAAAGACCTATATTCTATGATATCACTTATAGGCGTTATCTAATAACTGACACAAAGGAACATATTTCCACAGAGAAAGACACTCACAGACTTAGAAAACAAACTATGCTCATCTAAAAGGAAAGGTGGGGGGAATGGATAAATTAAGATTAGTGTTACTATATGTATACAAACACATATTATATCCATATCTCAAAAAGACCAACCATATAGCAAGGGAGGTCTGCGGAACCCTCAGTAACATTTTACATGGGAAGAGGATCTGTACTTGAATAGACATATATAATGTACAAACGAACCAGATTGTGTACACCTAGGACAAACAATATTCTAAGCTTTACCCCAATTAAAAAAAATTTTAAAACCAAGAAGAAATAATGAGACATAAACTTATGGGGCTTTCTCCATGCACATTCCAATGTAATTTACAAACTAGGAACACGACTTCCAGAAAGGCTCTGCTGCCCTAGTACCCAGATATGGGAATGGAGATATGCTGCCTGCTTGAGGCCACTTCCCACAACAGCAGCTTTAAACCCATTGCTAAAGGTCACTAAATATTCACCAAACTTGCAGTTCGCTAAAAGACACCTGCTTTCTAAAAAAATTCTGGAGTGGAAAATCGACCAAAAATTTCAAAAGAGGGCAACCTTCCAAGAACACAATTTCAAGAGTTCTACTGTACTCCCAATTGTTTCCTTTTTTTTAACAGAAAAGAAAACGGTGGAGAAAAATGATGAGTTTTACGAATTTTCAAAGACATGCAAACCCAAATTACAAAAACCTATCAGCTCACAGCAGCCAGAAGGGCCATTAGCATAAATGCTGCAAACAATATATGCTGAAGCGATTGTGGAGAAATGCGTACCCTCGATTCTAAGGGGGACGTGGTAAGAGCCACTAATGAAAACACAAAGAAGGTGCTTTGAAAAGGGAAACACGGTGCTACCAGTCAATCAATTACACCCACTGCTGGGCCTATCACCTGAGAAAATGAGAATCGAAAAGTCACAGCCTGGCAATCCTGCACTCCAACAATATTTACCATAGCCAACACTTGGAAGCAATGAAAATGTCCATCAACCGAGGAATGCACAAAGTAGAAGTGGTCCACGTACACAGTGGAAAAGTACTCCAATAAAAAATAAAAATTAAATGTAAAAATCCAACAAAAGTAAGGAGACATCAGCTTGTGTGGGTTTGTCCGGGCACACTCCACTCTAATTTATAACCGAGAAACACCACAGGCCGCAAGGGCTTTTCCCTAGTTACCAGGGTGGGGGACATAGAAAGGCTGCCGCCCTCTGGCAGTTACCTGCAAAAGCAGCTTTAAAGCCTGTGCTAATGGTCACTTCATAGGAACAAGTACTGCAGAACTGTAAATGAAACAGGCCCTCAAAATGTCTTGAGGGAGGTAAAGGCCAAAACATTTCAAAATGTGACACATACTTAAAGAGAACACTTTGAAGAACTAAGGGGTAATCACAGCTTGAAAAATAGCAAAGGACATGCCTTAAAGCTCAACTTCAACAGATTATGTGGCACATTCGAATTCAACCACAGAGAGGTATCAGCTCACACTTGTCAGAATAACCATCAGCAAGAAAACTACAAACACTAAATGCTGAAGGTGTTGTGGAGAAATGCATACCCTCAACTTCAAAGGGGACGTAACTTGGAAAGGGCCACGAATGAGAACAGAATGGAGGTGCCTTAAAAAGGTAAACATTGAGCTACTATATGATCCAGCAGGCCCACTCCTCGACGTAAAACCTAAGAAGAGAGAATTGGAAAGACACAGGCAGGCAAATCTGCACTGCACAGTATTACAATAGCCAAGATATGGAAGTAACCAAAAAGTCCACCAACAGATGGATGGACAAAGAAGAACTCCTCCATGTACAGATGGAATATTCGCTAGTGAAAAAAATGAAACAATGCCGTTTGCAGCACCATAGATGAGTCTAGACGTAATCACGCCACGTGTAGTAAGTGAGAAAGCAAAAGGCACATATCCTATCATATCACTTTTAAGAGTTACTTAAAATTGATACCAATGAAGATATTTCCACAGAGAAAGGCAATCACAGATTCATTAAAAAACTTATGGTTCACCAAATAGAAAGGGATGAGGATTGGATACATTGCCACATTGGGGTTAACAGAGATATACAAACCATGTGAAATATATAACCACCAAAGACGTACGGAAGACCAGGAGAAGACTACTCAACATTGTGTCATAACCTACATGGGAAAAGGATGCGAGGAACAATAGATACATGTATATGTGTGAAAGAACCACATCTTGCACACCTAGAACAAACAAACCATTGTAATCATATTTACTGGGATAAAAAATAAAAAGTAAACTACAAATATGAACAAGAAGTAATGAGACATAAACTTAAAGGGCTTTTCCCTGGCACATTCCATTCTAATTTACAACCTACAACACCACTTCCATTAAGGCTCTGTTTCCCTAGTAACCAAATATGGTAAAGGGGAAATGCTGCCACCTTGTGGCCGTTTCCTGCAAGAACAGCTTTAAACTCACAGCGAATGGTCACTTAACATTCCCAAGGACTCAGGGCTGTAAAGAACACCTGCCCTAAAAAATTGTGCTGAAGGAGGGAATGGACAAAACAATTCAAAACAGGCAAATGTTTCAAGAAGAGAGTATGAAGAGTTAAGTTTTACTCACGCTCTTTTAAAAAAAAGGAAAATGGATAAAAGCTCAACCTCAGGGAGTGTTAGACCCATGCAATCTAATCTACAAAAAGTTTCAACT
>NW_028122638.1:0-110666 GCF_965194805.1 Balaenoptera borealis | reverse complement strand
CATTTCTTACAGACGTTCATTAATACACTGAACTAAGAGTTACTTATATTCTACAGAGTATTCTATTTTATGTATCATATACTTAGAGCTATATAGATCTTCTTTAATTAATAATCCTTAGGAAGGAAAGAGCCATCTAGTTTGAACTATTACAGTTGTTCTGAAATCATATGTGTCTAATGAGTGAACTGATAGCAGCTTTTAAGGAGCCAAAGTAGGGATTAAGAAGCTCTCTTTGTAACTTGGTTCAAGAGTAGGGTGAAGTTTCTTGAGTGTACCTTGTGGAGAATGTTGTGGTCCAAGGCTCTTCTCTTTTAGTTTCTTCTCCTTGACTCCTACCTTCCTTGGGCTGGGCTAGGCTGGGGGCCAGGTTGGACTTGCGACTTAACATTTCTCTTCCGCTTTCTCTTTTTTTTTTCTCTTCCATTATGGGCATTGCTTCGAGGACAAGCCTTGATCTTGCATTGGACGTTACTTCCTGTCAACTTCCAGCAGCAGGAGTCTTCTTTTCAGTGCTTGATGCTTCACGAAATAGACTCTGCCCGTTGGCAGCAAATACCAGAGAGCTAGGAGACAGAGCTGGTTGCAGACCTTTCCTCTTCCAGCCTTTGGTTGCAATTGTTTGGCCCATAATTTGCTAGCTCTAGTTCCTTGGGCCACACAGGTATCCTGCCATCTCCAGCTCTTGTTATATGTGAGAGACATTCTGAACACTGTCCCTTTTTCTTTGCACAGAAGTATATACAGTGTGGCAGTTACTGTAATCTCCTCCGCCTTGCAAACAGCCACTCTAGAATCTTGGACCTCTAGGACTCTCTGTCTTGCATGCTTGGGGGCAAGGCCAAGCAAAATGAAGAGGAGAATAATTAGAGAAAGAGGAGGACGTTGGTGGAGAATTGGGAGCAGGTAAGGTGAAAGGGCACAGGAGAAAAGAGATGCATGTAGACTTTTTGGTTTCTGTGGGAAACAGGTTGACACACTTGGGCCTCATTTGGTATTAACAGAACAGAGAGTTAAAGATCTAAGTAGCTAGATAGTGTGCAGCAACTGCCATGAAGTCTGTACACTGAAGAGAACAGTCTCACATCTAGTTTTCATTTTGTTTTATGTCATAGTACCTTATTTATAGCATTCACTGGTGTGTTTGTAGAATACAGATGTTTTCAAATGCTCTGGTTTTGTCTACATGGTTATCTCCTTGTCCTGTTTGTAAGGAATCCAACATTGTAAGACATATTGCATGTTTTTCTCTTGACGATTGTTGACCTTGAAGCGTCATGAACTAACTTGAGCTGTTGGATTCTGTGGAGAAACGTTCAAAAGGGTCTGTGAAAAAGGCACTGTGGTGAGTCGCATTATGCACCCGAGCGTAAGGAGCAAGATATCTGCCACCAGCCCAGCTTGGCCTGGATTGCCTCTGTTTTAGTTCCCCTGGTTAGTGCTTTTCTCCCTAACCACTCTTGTGACTGTGATAATGTGAGTAAGGGCGGAGTTGCTAATGATCTATGTGTGAGGTAAGCTGGTTTGAGGGAGGAAATCTATGGACCTAGTCATTTTCCTTGGTGGTAAGCTTTCAGGGGTGCAGAGATGGATCTTCCTGGGGCCTTTTCTGGTCCCAGGAAGATATCGCATAGATGGGACCTCCCAAGACACACATTGAATCTTTAGGCCTGTTTTTCCTATTATGAGGTACGAACGAGTTTCTTCACTGATGGGGATGATGCTTATCTGAGAAGAAATTGTGAAAGGTGGTGTAGTGTAGAGGTGTGGCTTAAGCTTTTAAGTTTTCCTCCAGGTTTTTCCCCTAAGCTTCCTACTTCGGACGGCCTACTTACATGATACTAGTAGGTGATGTCCGGCTAACAACTTCCTAAATATACCTGCAAGCCAGATCAGTGTCTCTTTTCTCTGTATTCCCATGGAAATCAAGAGTCCCGCCGAATTTTCCATCGAAACAGTTGATTTGTGTTGTCTCTAGGAATTCTAAAGGGCGTACCGTTGCTTCCTAACCGGTGTCATTTGGGAGATCCGCCTCTGTACGTTCAAATGATTAATTTTGAGACTTTGCTCATGTGTGCAGTAAACCCTTGAATTCCCTAAGACCTTCCTTTCCTCCATCTCCTACCCCATTAAGCCCGCTTCAGTTCATCTCCTGAATTTCTTTGGAATCTGTCAGCCAGCTCTTCCTCAACTTCCTAATACTGAACTTGCCTGTCTGTTGCGATTAGGTCCTAACTAGTGTCCATATATCTTGTTTCCTTCCAATCCACTCTTCACACAAGAAACCTTCAAAGCAAGTTGGAACGTTGCTCATAAACATCGCTCACAAGCATTGTTTTGAGAATAGAAAACACACTGTTGGCCTTTAAGACTCTGCGTGGTCTAGAATCCTCTCTGCTTCTCTAGTCCCATCTTGTGCCACTTTTGCCCTCACTTTCTATGCTTCAGATACACTGAATTAACCTTAGTTCTCACTCATCTGACAGAAGTCAGTTCAGATACTATTTTTCACTGTGATTCCTAGCATTAAGGAATTTGATTATCAGGTTTTGTATGAGGACTATTTCATCAGGGGTACAGAAGTTCTGGCCATCTCTGGTTTTGGATATCCCTTATTTGTTGAGACCTTTGCGTTGTTTGGTTGCCTTTTGTCTGTTTTCCAGATGGGAAAACAGGAACAAGGGAAGTATAGGTTATTACTAGGTGGGGTTGAGCAAGTGGAGCAGCAAACTGCAAAGCAGAAAGAAGAGGGACGTACTATAGAGGGATATGACTTCCATTCTCAAGGCGCCTGCATCCTGTGCAGGGAGACAGCCTAACATAAAATGTGCCTAACAACAAATATATTGACTTCTTACTAAAAATCTCCAGTTCATAGAACCGAGGGGTTTGTACCTTCTCCTTTAAAAGTGATAGTCCTGGGACTTCCCCGGTGGTCCCGTGGTGAAGACTCTGCGCTTCCAATGCAGCAGGCGTGGGTTCAATCCCTGGTTGGGGAGCTAAGATCCCACATGCTGCGCAGCCAAAGAAATTTTTGTCGAACGTTATACTCCTGTATTGTTGGCTTTAGTGGTTTAGATTTTGTTGTACTGTTAAGAAGATTTCAGTTTATTTACCGGGAACAAACAACACATAATGTAAAAATAGTTTCCCAGAAACGATTTCCATCATTCTCTTCCTCCCTTTCTCCCGCAGACTGGTGTTTCACCTTGACAAGTTCTCTGTCATTCCATAGGAAAGCTGTCTGGCTTGGAGGTTGCAATCCCAGGGAATTTTTCATCAGCGGGGAAGTCTCCATCACTACAGAGGAATCAAGGGAGAAGTCAGTCCCTGGTAAGTGAGATGCTCCCCCTAAACACCAACACAGCAGTCGTGTACCTTTCAAGGGGTTCAGGGGCAAGATGGGCAAGGCATTTCTACTAACTCTTCTTAAGGATCACGGACAGTGCCCTATGCTACGAGGTAAGCGGTGACTGCTGTAGTTCTTACTGGTGATCCTTTCCTGTCACTGATTCTCGGCTTTCTTTGTATTTCATAGGACTGTTGTCAGTCCAATACAAAATGAGTCTTATTTTTAAAAACCTGAAATGTTTTACAGAGCCTAGCATTCTCATATAGGGTCCTTTCCATTCTCCCCACTTTCCCGAGAGGCCAAGAACACTTCACACCATGAACTAGGAGAGGGGGTAGAGCCCTTTCTGATGAAATACATCAACAAAGACAGAGCCTTAGCCTGCTTGCTCTCTGGACAGGATCTCGGACCACAAGGTCTTCAATCCTGGTATAAATGAAGGAAGTGAGGACAGTTCAACTGGCACTCTGATAACAAGAGTTCGGAAACACCTTCCGAAGAGACTATAGCAGTAGATGAGGGAAGGGAGTGCTACAGTGTGGCAGTACAGGGGGAACGATCGGCTACAGCAGTGAAAAGTGTGGTACCGATTGGTGTGCTCTCGGGGTTCTTGTACATGTAGCATAGATGACCTCTACGGTGGCCCTCCCACCTTCCCACCTGCATTAGGTGTTCTTTTTTTTTGTAATTTATGTTTATGTATTTATTTACTGTTTGAACTTATTTATTCTACGTATTTATGTTTTTGGCTGCACTGGGTCTCTCATTGCTGTGCACGGGCTTTCTCTAGTTGGCGGCTAGCGGGGGCTACTCTCGGTTGCGGTGTGCGGGCATCTCATCGCGGTGGCTTCTCTTGTTGCGGAGCATGGGCTGTAGGCACGTGGGCTTCGGTAGTTGAGGCTCACGGGCTCTAGAATGCAGGCTCCGTCGTCGTGGCACATGCGCTTAGTTGCTGCACGGCATGTGGGATCTTCGCAGACCAGGGCTCGAACCCGTGTCCCCTGCATTGGCAGGCGCCACCAGGGAAGCCCTAGGTGTTCTCATATAGAGTCTAAAAACAGAGAGCACTGAGAGAAGGTAGTGGTTATTAAAGGCTCAGGATCTAAATTCTACCTGTCTCTACACCCCTTCCCAGCTGTCGATTTGACCCCATTTTTGAATGCTGACCTCATTGTTCAACTTTTCTCTGCCGTCTGTATACTCACCTTGAAAACTTGTTTCTGTGATGCGTTGAGCAGACACAGGGTGGCAGACTGCAGAGGTGGAAGCTGGTGGTCGGATATTTGTGGGCTGAATCTCCTTCAGTCCCATTCCCATTTCTGGTTGCCCAGAGGCCCTACTTCCTGTGTGTGACGCCGAGCCGTAGGATTGCGGGCAGGAGCCAAGTTCTCCATACAGTAAAGACCCCAGTGTGCCTTGGTTACAGTAATATACCTGGCTTCCTTCCTGGCAGGGAAGTGACAGGCGGCTATGCCCCTGCTTTGTTCGTGGGCCTCCTGATCCAGCAGTTCCCTTGGCTCTGCCCCTGTCGTCAGCTGCCCCTAGGATAACTCTGAGCCCTAGCCACTTCTCTGGTAGATTTCCCTATTCCCCCACTACAGTCACACCTGAATAAGGCAACTCAGACCTTTCAGAGATGTGTCCTGAACCTCTTGTTTTCTGAAATACCTATCTGGTGGTTGTGAGACTTAAGGCCAGCGTCCCCGAGAGACTTTTTCTATTTCTCCTAGTAAACCTAGACTCATCTTCTGTCACCTTCAACTCTACTCCAATTGTGTTCTTTCAACCCAGACCTCTGACCCTGCTTTTTACTTCTGCCATTTCATCCTCGCTCCTGCTTCCTTTCCTAAATCCATACGTCTCTTTTGGCCTTCCTAGCCCTGGGCCAAGTTCCTTCCTCTTTGCTCAGTTTTTACCCCTTTCCTTCATTCTCCCATCCAACTTTCAGTCCTTCCTTTCTCACGCCCCAGTTAGCAGCATCTGAAAATTCGAAAGGTTTGTTACTCGTCTATTAATTGTATTCCATTTACTTACTCAGTTCTATACCTGTCTTACCTGTGTATGGAAGAACAGCTGGTAGCCAAGGTGGCACCAAGAATCCTAGCAGCTCTCACTTGACGTATCCGTAGTAGTCGGCAATTTCCATTTCGTTTTCCCTCTCGGTGAAAAATTGCAGCTTGCCCGAAGAGGTGTATCTGGCAGCATTCTCCCGTTGTTGTTGAGCCCGCCTCTTCATGGCCTCTCGCTCTGGCCTCTGCTCTTGTTCGATGGGCTTTGACATGACTGGCTCAGGCACGTTGGGTTCCCTCCATGGAACTCGTTGCTTGCTGAAGTCTTGGAGTAGAAAGTGGGTTTGGAGCTTGGGTGGGGACTGGCGCTTATTCACAGCAGGGGGAACAGGCTCCCGCTGGAGAGGAGCGCCAGATGAAGTTTTGGAGGGTGCAGGCCTAGGAGCAGCAGACTGAGGGACACGAGGCTGGGTATGGTTGGGCCAAGCCGGTTGGGTTGGGTTGGTCACAGTTGGCTGAGCTGGTTTGGCGGGGCCTGGCAAAGAGGCAGGAGCTGGCTGGGATGAATTGGCTGCAGCAGGTTGAGCTGAGTCAGTAGAACCAGGCTGGGCACGGTAAGCCCCAGCAGGCCGATGTGAGGCCAGAGACTGTGGCCTCCGAGGAGCGGGTCGAGCTTGAGGCTTGTCCCAGGCAGAAAAAGGCAGAGGTATCAACTTGACCTTCCCAGGAGGAGGCCGCTCATACTGGGCTGGAGACGGACACTCTGTTTCAGCACTGCTGTCTGGTTTCTGGGCTTGGACTTGCGTTTTCTCAGGACCCTTCCCCTCACGTGGGGTATGCCGCCATGGCTGGATAGCTGGGGGTGGCTGGGGGTCTTTGGGGTTGCTTGACTTTCCCAAGAGCCGACAGGAAGAGCGCCCAGTTTTCGTCTCATTCTTCTTCCCCAGCGCATGAAGAACCTTCACAGACTCCAGCATGCGCACGCCAAGGGAGGTTCGAGGCTTTTGAAAGCTCTGTTGGAGAAGCTCAGTTTGGTGTTCCTTTCGCTTCGTGTGGGGGATTGCTGGCTTCTCTTCTGCCTTGACTTTGTTCCCTGACTGCTTGTTCTCCTCAGCCTTGTTTCTCCCTCTGGTCCTTTTGGTCTTTTCCTGCCCGTGGCTCTTAGTTTTGCTGATCTTTCTGGATGCAGCTTTCTGAGGTTTGCCTTGAGAGTGCTTGGCCGTGTTCACAGGAGCCCTGTCACTGACTGCAGCGTGGCATATAACCACTTCTCCCCCTAACAGGCACTCTGGATTCTTTGGCTGGATTTTGGCCTTGGGAGCGCCACTGATAGGCTCAGAGGCTTTCTGTTTGTTCTTCCTGGGTTGATCAGAGGGAACCTTTATGACACTTGGCTTTTCCTGCACCTGATTCACCTTAATGGCTCTGGTGTCTTTAGCTTTGATCACGTTGGGACCTTGGGATTGATCAAGATCTTTCAAAGGATTAAAGAGCTGGGGAAGGTGAATATCCTCCGCCAGTGTAGTAATGTCTGCAAGACCACTGCTAGGTTCAATCCCATTTTCAAGTGTCCCTAGGTCCTGACGACTCCGGCTGTTCTCTCCCAGATCAGCATTTTCAGAACCAGGCTGCTCCTCTTGGCTGAGGGGATCGGTGCAGGCCAGCGGCTGGTGAATATCAGGGATTCCTAAAGGGAGTAGTGGAGGATCTTGGTTCTCTGTTGGGATCTGGTAGGCATCCAGAGGCTTTGAAAGCTTGGTTTTGATATCATCCACGTGCTTACTCTCTATTTGTCCCTGGCTTGGAGCTGGAGGCAGGGCCAGGAGACGCCTGGCACTCTGGACTGGAGCTGTCACTGAAATGTCCCCAAGTTCAGATGGTGGGTTACTCTCAAGTATGTGGCTGTTTCTGCTACTGCAGGACTTGGGGAGTTCTTGACTTTGTGTCACACAAAACGTCTGGCTTGGAGGTTGCAATCCCAGGGAATTTTTCATCACCAGGGGGGAGGTCTCCATCCCTACAAAGGGATCAAGGGAGAAGTCAGTCCCTGGTAAGTGAGATGCTCCCCCTAAACACCAACACAGCAGTCATGTACCTTTCAAGGGGTTCAGGGGCAAGATGGGCAAGGCATTTCTACTAACTCTTCTTAAGGATCACGGACAGTGCCCTATGCTACGAGGTAAGCGGTGACTGTTGTAATTCTTACTGGTGAGCCTTTCCTGTCACTGATTCTCGGCTCGCTTTGTATTTCATAGGACTGTTATAAGTCCAATACAAAATGAGTCTTATTTTTAAAAACCTGAAATGTTTTACAAAGCCTAGCATTCTCATATAGGGTCCTTTCCATTCTCCCCACTTTCCCGAGAGGCCAAGAACACGTCACACCATGAACTAGGAGAGGGGGTAGAGCCCTTGCTGATGAAACACATCAACAAAGACAGAGTCTTAGCCTGCTTGCTCTCTGGACAGGATCTCGGACCACAAGGTCTTCAATCCTGGTATAAATGAAGGAAGTGAGGACAGTTCAACTGGCACTCACATAACAAGAGTTCTGAAACACCTTCCGAAGAGACTATAGCAGTAGATGAGGGAAGGGAGTGCTACAGTGTGGCAGTACAGGGGGAACGATCGGCTACAGCAGTGAAAAGTGTGGTACCGATTGGTGTGCTCTCGGCGTTCTTGTACATGTAGCATAGATGACCTCTACAGTGGCCCTCCCACCTTCCCACCTGCATTAGGTGTTCTTTTTTTTGTAATTTATGTTTATGTATTTATTTACTGTTTGAACTTATTTATTCTACGTATTTATGTTTTTGGCTGCACTGGGTCTCTCATTGCTGTGCACGGGCTTTCTCTAGTTGGCGGCTAGCGGGGGCTACTCTCGGTTGCGGTGTGCGGGCTTCTCATCGCGGTGGCTTCTCTTGTTGCGGAGCATGGGCTGTAGGCACGTGGGCTTCGGTAGTTGAGGCTCACGGGCTCTAGAATGCAGGCTCCGTCGTTGTGGCACATGCGCTTAGTTGCTGCACGGCATGTGGGATCTTCGCAGACCAGGGCTCGAACCCGTGTCCCCCGCATTGCATTGGCAGGCGGATTCTTAACCACGGCGCCACCAGGGAAGCCCTAGGTGTTCTCATAGAGAGTCTAAAAACAGAGGGCACTGAGCGAAGGTAGTGGTTATTAAAGGCTCAGGATCTAAATTCTACCTGCCTCTACACCCCTTCCCAGCTGTCGATTTGACCCCATTTTTGAGTGCCGACCTCATTCTTCAACTTTCTCTGGCGTTTGTTATACTCACCTTGAAAACTTGTTTCTGTGATGCGTTGAGCAGACACAGGGTGGCAGACTGCAGAGGTGGAAGCTGGTGGTCGGATATTTGTGGGCTGAATCTCCTTCAGTCCCATTCCCATTTCTGGTTGCCCAGAGGCCCGACTTCCTGTGTATGACGCCGAGCCGTAGGATTGCGGGCAGGAGCCAAGTTCTCCATACAGTAAAGACCCCAGTGTGCCTTGGTTATAGTAATATACCTGGCTTCCGTCCTGGCAGGGAAGTGACAGGCGGCTCTGCCCCTGATTTGGAATCTGAGATGGTGTTCCCTGAGCAAGGCTGGCAGAAAGCGATGGATGTAGAGGGACCATGTTCTTGGCGTCTGAAGTTTTATCATACTGGGCTGCCAGAAACATGGAGGAGGCAGCTGTGTGGCGGTCAGTGAGTGCCAGAGTAAAGTCTCCGAGTGAAGAAGAATTCTTTTCAATGCTTGCTGTGATGTCCCACTCAAGAACACCTGGATAGGAAGCAGCTGAAGTGGAGATCTGGCTGTGGTCAGTAACTCCAGATAACATAGTCGTGCTAGAATGTTGGTAAAGGTAGGCACTACCCATGAGTGTCTGGAAAGGGGTACCGGTAGCCGATGCCGAACTGACGGCAGGGGCAGAGACTCTGGAGAAGTTGCAGACACTTCGTGTTAGGGAAGTTGCATTGCTCACCACAGGAGGAGAATGCTGCAGAGAATTTAGAGTTCCAAGTAGAGATGGATGTTGGAAATTTTCTGTAAGAACAAGAGGGTCATGAAAAACTCAGGGAGGTTGAGAAATTCTCACTACGTTTGAGGAACGGCATCATCTGAAGGTTCTTGCTATCAGGACACCTCTACTATCACTACTTCCTGAGAAACCCAAAATCAGACAGTTAATGATGGCTGTAAGGACTGAGCAGTTTTCCACTCTTCTCTATTCACTGCCTGTGCTCCCATCTTGGGCACAGACGGGCAGAAGAGCCAAGTGGTGTGGTTCAGAGATTGTTCTCTAGGCTGGAAGCAACCTTCTCCCTGCCCTGTCTTTCCCTTCAGCCTGCACTCGTATTGACTTCTATGCTATTTCCTAGACTGGAAGCATTTTAGAACTAGGAGGCCCTTAGAGAACTTCGATGTTCTCAGTCTCATTTCGTGAGTAAGGAAACTGAGGCTCAGAGAGGTCGGGTTGACTTGTTCAAGTTCTCTCATTATGTTAGTATCATTACCAGGTTTCAGAACCTAAGTATCCTGACTTCCTTGCCAGGACTCCACTCTGAGCATGATACTGCCAGAAAGCAGGAGAAATAGAACTTATAATATAGGCATTTTTTTTGTCCATTAGAAAACAGTACGGCTGTTACCATTGTCGTCTTCAGTGTCTCCCTTTGCTTGTGCAGTTCCCACGCTATTACCTAGAGGTGACGTACAGCTCAGTCCAACTGGTGAATTGAAAGAGTCATTTTTGCCCTCTTCAAGCCTGGTTTCTCATCCTACCTCAAAATGATTACCCGAAAGTGGATTTCTTAAGTGCTTTTGGAAAGGGAAAAGTTATCTGATTACTTCAGATTCCTCACCTGTAAAGTGGTTATAACACCACCACCAATAATAATAGCAGTAATAATTAATAGATGAATAAGCTGATCTATTGCGTATGATTTATATGGAGGAAGATACAATAAGTTCTAGAAAGACAAAGAAAAATCATGACAAGCATATTACGTTAACGAAAAAGAAATCCATAGATATTAATGAAAACTGGGGTATGTGGCAAGTATCGAAGCCTAATGAATTTACTAACAAATGGCATTCTGTACCATCCATGCAATATTATGAAAGTGAATTTTGCCCACTCTATTTTAGTGAATACTATTAACCAGAAGACACGATGGAGGTGATAGAGGTGAATGAATTCCTAGCCAATGCATACAGACAGAGAAGGTATGTCAGTAAAAAATGCATAACAAGCAACAGAATGCAATAAATGTGCATGTATAGGTAGCCACAACACATATAGACAAGTATTTCAATGAAAACCGGTACGAAGCAGACAGCAAAATAATAAGTGTAAAAGAGTTTCATTATTGTGCTCCTTCATATTTTTACCCAGCAAGTAAGAGGTATTAAGCCTAGGAGAAATATATATTTCAATGAATATAGCTTATATAATAAGCAGAAAGGAAGCTTAAAATGTATCAGGAAGGTTTTTGGATTTATCCTAGAACTTAGATTAGAATCATCTTCAGCATCCAAGAAGATGGCATCCCAAAACCTCAAAAAACCATCATGCCTAGAATCCAATTAAAAAAGATTTTCAAATGTAAGAAAATCCACAGGACTCCACAATATGGTTTTCGATAAACGTGGATGTTTGTTTGTTTTGTTTCTTTGGCCGCGCCGCGTGGCCCTGGCCGTGAAAGCACCGAGTCCTAAGCACTGGACCGCCAGGGAATTCCCTAAGTGGGGGGAATTAGAGATGTGGGGCTTGACTTTTTCTTCTTCTTCTTCGGTAGCTAAGCTCTACAAGCGAACGATGGCTGTTGATCAATGTGCTCTCTGTGTTAGGAAGGAAATAACTGTAAAAATGAAAAGCAGCCTTGCCTTAGAACCTACATATCACACCAAGGAAAATAGTCCTTCTGATTCAATTTAGAAGATATCACTTAAAATGTTGAATTGGTGAAATGTCTACCTAGTTTAAAAATTAGAAAGAATAAAACACTGAAAAGCAGCCCCCTAGATAACCACTGTGGTTGCTTGTTTATAGGAGGCATCATTTCTAAAACGTATTTCTAAAATGTTTATATTCAAAACTGTCAAGTGGCCAACTGTATTCAGAGAGGCAATAAAAGAAAGAAAACGGAGTATGACTTTTCTGATAAGCTGCCTTTCCTGGTGATCCCCTGTTCTGGCCTTACTTTCCTTCTTAGTCTGTTAATGTAAGGGTTTGCTACCATCAACTTGGTTTTGCCCTGCTCTGAGCAGGTTTCCCTCTGTGCTGTTTCTGCTTTAATTGAAAATCTTTGGTTCCCATCAGCATTCCATTGCAAACTCCGTTTTTCTTGAGAGCTCCTCTATGCTTTCCCTCTTCATTCTTACATTTTCTCCCATCTCTTGGTGCCTGTTGGCCTGTGCTACTGAAAACCATCCTAAACTTCCTTACGCTCGACTCTGTGCCTCCCTGTAGAGCCCAGTACTCTCCATCCTCTCTCCCTATTCTCTCTTTTCAACTAGTCGAAATCCTAGTGGAGGGAGACCATTAGAGATGAAACATCTTGGTATATATTGCTAGTTTTCTATGTCCCCTGGCTTTTCTATGTTTCTGTTGAAACACTCTTGAGAAGTGTCTGATTTCGTTTTCTACATGGGTACCCTTTAAGGCTCAATACTGGAAAAGAAGGGGATCAGAGTGATCAACCCAACGTGGTATCCTAACGTAACAGTTAAGGAAAGCAACAGGCTTTGTGAGACAGCCAGTGATTTGTCCAAAGTCACACAGATAGTAAACGTCAAAGTCAAAAGTGAAATTAGGTCTCCAGACGTGTAGTTCAATACTTTCCCTCATTATTCCATGCTATTTTGAATCTCCTACTCAATTTAGGGGCAAAAGAATCGAACGCAAAACTTTCCAAAGTTTCTTTTCTTACCTGACATGGTCAGAGAAGAGGAAGCATCCACTGCAGGTACCAGGGATGAGGAGACAACACTAGAGGATGTCCGAGTGGCTGCAGCTGAACGGCGCACGTGTCCAGTACAGAGGTCACTGGTTACTGGTCCAAACAGCTCCACGGAAACCCCAAGACTCTACCAAGTGGTAGTAGGTTTGGTAGGAGAGTGATGTCACAAAGCAGGCAGTTGAAAGGTATGAGAGAGCCAATAGGGAGGTCCGATCCCCAACAGGAAGGCGGGCTTGGGTGAAGAGAGTGTAGGAGAGCTAAAACAACACCTGAGTTTCTGAGCTTTGGGGAGGAGGAAATCCTAGAAGACAGATTTACCTCCCCCAGGCTCTTCCATTAGGGAAATCATTGCCACATTTCTTACAGACGTTCATTAATACACTGAACTAAGAGTTACTTATATTCTACAGAGTATTCTATTTTATGTATCATATACTTAGAGCTATATAGATCTTCTTTAATTAATAATCCTTAGGAAGGAAAGAGCCATCTAGTTTGAACTATTACAGTTGTTCTGAAATCATATGTGTCTAATGAGTGAACTGATAGCAGCTTTTAAGGAGCCAAAGTAGGGATTAAGAAGCTCTCTTTGTAACTTGGTTCAAGAGTAGGGTGAAGTTTCTTGAGTGTACCTTGTGGAGAATGTTGTGGTCCAAGGCTCTTCTCTTTTAGTTTCTTCTCCTTGACTCCTACCTTCCTTGGGCTGGGCTAGGCTGGGGGCCAGGTTGGACTTGCGACTTAACATTTCTCTTCCGCTTTCTCTTTTTTTTTTCTCTTCCATTATGGGCATTGCTTCGAGGACAAGCCTTGATCTTGCATTGGACGTTACTTCCTGTCAACTTCCAGCAGCAGGAGTCTTCTTTTCAGTGCTTGATGCTTCACGAAATAGACTCTGCCCGTTGGCAGCAAATACCAGAGAGCTAGGAGACAGAGCTGGTTGCAGACCTTTCCTCTTCCAGCCTTTGGTTGCAATTGTTTGGCCCATAATTTGCTAGCTCTAGTTCCTTGGGCCACACAGGTATCCTGCCATCTCCAGCTCTTGTTATATGTGAGAGACATTCTGAACACTGTCCCTTTTTCTTTGCACAGAAGTATATACAGTGTGGCAGTTACTGTAATCTCCTCCGCCTTGCAAACAGCCACTCTAGAATCTTGGACCTCTAGGACTCTCTGTCTTGCATGCTTGGGGGCAAGGCCAAGCAAAATGAAGAGGAGAATAATTAGAGAAAGAGGAGGACGTTGGTGGAGAATTGGGAGCAGGTAAGGTGAAAGGGCACAGGAGAAAAGAGATGCATGTAGACTTTTTGGTTTCTGTGGGAAACAGGTTGACACACTTGGGCCTCATTTGGTATTAACAGAACAGAGAGTTAAAGATCTAAGTAGCTAGATAGTGTGCAGCAACTGCCATGAAGTCTGTACACTGAAGAGAACAGTCTCACATCTAGTTTTCATTTTGTTTTATGTCATAGTACCTTATTTATAGCATTCACTGGTGTGTTTGTAGAATACAGATGTTTTCAAATGCTCTGGTTTTGTCTACATGGTTATCTCCTTGTCCTGTTTGTAAGGAATCCAACATTGTAAGACATATTGCATGTTTTTCTCTTGACGATTGTTGACCTTGAAGCGTCATGAACTAACTTGAGCTGTTGGATTCTGTGGAGAAACGTTCAAAAGGGTCTGTGAAAAAGGCACTGTGGTGAGTCGCATTATGCACCCGAGCGTAAGGAGCAAGATATCTGCCACCAGCCCAGCTTGGCCTGGATTGCCTCTGTTTTAGTTCCCCTGGTTAGTGCTTTTCTCCCTAACCACTCTTGTGACTGTGATAATGTGAGTAAGGGCGGAGTTGCTAATGATCTATGTGTGAGGTAAGCTGGTTTGAGGGAGGCAATCTATGGACCTAGTCATTTTCCTTGGTGGTAAGCTTTCAGGGGTGCAGAGATGGATCTTCCTGGGGCCTTTTCTGGTCCCAGGAAGATATCGCATAGATGGGACCTCCCAAGACACACATTGAATCTTTAGGCCTGTTTTTCCTATTATGAGGTACGAACGAGTTTCTTCACTGATGGGGATGATGCTTATCTGAGAAGAAATTGTGAAAGGTGGTGTAGTGTAGAGGTGTGGCTTAAGCTTTTAAGTTTTCCTCCAGGTTTTTCCCCTAAGCTTCCTACTTCGGACGGCCTACTTACATGATACTAGTAGGTGATGTCCGGCTAACAACTTCCTAAATATACCTGCAAGCCAGATCAGTGTCTCTTTTCTCTGTATTCCCATGGAAATCAAGAGTCCCGCCGAATTTTCCATCGAAACAGTTGATTTGTGTTGTCTCTAGGAATTCTAAAGGGCGTACCGTTGCTTCCTAACCGGTGTCATTTGGGAGATCCGCCTCTGTACGTTCAAATGATTAATTTTGAGACTTTGCTCATGTGTGCAGTAAACCCTTGAATTCCCTAAGACCTTCCTTTCCTCCATCTCCTACCCCATTAAGCCCGCTTCAGTTCATCTCCTGAATTTCTTTGGAATCTGTCAGCCAGCTCTTCCTCAACTTCCTAATACTGAACTTGCCTGTCTGTTGCGATTAGGTCCTAACTAGTGTCCATATATCTTGTTTCCTTCCAATCCACTCTTCACACAAGAAACCTTCAAAGCAAGTTGGAACGTTGCTCATAAACATCGCTCACAAGCATTGTTTTGAGAATAGAAAACACACTGTTGGCCTTTAAGACTCTGCGTGGTCTAGAATCCTCTCTGCTTCTCTAGTCCCATCTTGTGCCACTTTTGCCCTCACTTTCTATGCTTCAGATACACTGAATTAACCTTAGTTCTCACTCATCTGACAGAAGTCAGTTCAGATACTATTTTTCACTGTGATTCCTAGCATTAAGGAATTTGATTATCAGGTTTTGTATGAGGACTATTTCATCAGGGGTACAGAAGTTCTGGCCATCTCTGGTTTTGGATATCCCTTATTTGTTGAGACCTTTGCGTTGTTTGGTTGCCTTTTGTCTGTTTTCCAGATGGGAAAACAGGAACAAGGGAAGTATAGGTTATTACTAGGTGGGGTTGAGCAAGTGGAGCAGCAAACTGCAAAGCAGAAAGAAGAGGGACGTACTATAGAGGGATATGACTTCCATTCTCAAGGCGCCTGCATCCTGTGCAGGGAGACAGCCTAACATAAAATGTGCCTAACAACAAATATATTGACTTCTTACTAAAAATCTCCAGTTCATAGAACCGAGGGGTTTGTACCTTCTCCTTTAAAAGTGATAGTCCTGGGACTTCCCCGGTGGTCCCGTGGTGAAGACTCTGCGCTTCCAATGCAGCAGGCGTGGGTTCAATCCCTGGTTGGGGAGCTAAGATCCCACATGCTGCGCAGCCAAAGAAATTTTTGTCGAACGTTATACTCCTGTATTGTTGGCTTTAGTGGTTTAGATTTTGTTGTACTGTTAAGAAGATTTCAGTTTATTTACCGGGAACAAACAACACATAATGTAAAAATAGTTTCCCAGAAACGATTTCCATCATTCTCTTCCTCCCTTTCTCCCGCAGACTGGTGTTTCACCTTGACAAGTTCTCTGTCATTCCATAGGAAAGCTGTCTGGCTTGGAGGTTGCAATCCCAGGGAATTTTTCATCAGCGGGGAAGTCTCCATCACTACAGAGGAATCAAGGGAGAAGTCAGTCCCTGGTAAGTGAGATGCTCCCCCTAAACACCAACACAGCAGTCGTGTACCTTTCAAGGGGTTCAGGGGCAAGATGGGCAAGGCATTTCTACTAACTCTTCTTAAGGATCACGGACAGTGCCCTATGCTACGAGGTAAGCGGTGACTGCTGTAGTTCTTACTGGTGATCCTTTCCTGTCACTGATTCTCGGCTTTCTTTGTATTTCATAGGACTGTTGTCAGTCCAATACAAAATGAGTCTTATTTTTAAAAACCTGAAATGTTTTACAGAGCCTAGCATTCTCATATAGGGTCCTTTCCATTCTCCCCACTTTCCCGAGAGGCCAAGAACACTTCACACCATGAACTAGGAGAGGGGGTAGAGCCCTTTCTGATGAAATACATCAACAAAGACAGAGCCTTAGCCTGCTTGCTCTCTGGACAGGATCTCGGACCACAAGGTCTTCAATCCTGGTATAAATGAAGGAAGTGAGGACAGTTCAACTGGCACTCTGATAACAAGAGTTCGGAAACACCTTCCGAAGAGACTATAGCAGTAGATGAGGGAAGGGAGTGCTACAGTGTGGCAGTACAGGGGGAACGATCGGCTACAGCAGTGAAAAGTGTGGTACCGATTGGTGTGCTCTCGGGGTTCTTGTACATGTAGCATAGATGACCTCTACGGTGGCCCTCCCACCTTCCCACCTGCATTAGGTGTTCTTTTTTTTTGTAATTTATGTTTATGTATTTATTTACTGTTTGAACTTATTTATTCTACGTATTTATGTTTTTGGCTGCACTGGGTCTCTCATTGCTGTGCACGGGCTTTCTCTAGTTGGCGGCTAGCGGGGGCTACTCTCGGTTGCGGTGTGCGGGCATCTCATCGCGGTGGCTTCTCTTGTTGCGGAGCATGGGCTGTAGGCACGTGGGCTTCGGTAGTTGAGGCTCACGGGCTCTAGAATGCAGGCTCCGTCGTCGTGGCACATGCGCTTAGTTGCTGCACGGCATGTGGGATCTTCGCAGACCAGGGCTCGAACCCGTGTCCCCTGCATTGGCAGGCGCCACCAGGGAAGCCCTAGGTGTTCTCATATAGAGTCTAAAAACAGAGAGCACTGAGAGAAGGTAGTGGTTATTAAAGGCTCAGGATCTAAATTCTACCTGTCTCTACACCCCTTCCCAGCTGTCGATTTGACCCCATTTTTGAATGCTGACCTCATTGTTCAACTTTTCTCTGCCGTCTGTATACTCACCTTGAAAACTTGTTTCTGTGATGCGTTGAGCAGACACAGGGTGGCAGACTGCAGAGGTGGAAGCTGGTGGTCGGATATTTGTGGGCTGAATCTCCTTCAGTCCCATTCCCATTTCTGGTTGCCCAGAGGCCCTACTTCCTGTGTGTGACGCCGAGCCGTAGGATTGCGGGCAGGAGCCAAGTTCTCCATACAGTAAAGACCCCAGTGTGCCTTGGTTACAGTAATATACCTGGCTTCCTTCCTGGCAGGGAAGTGACAGGCGGCTATGCCCCTGCTTTGTTCGTGGGCCTCCTGATCCAGCAGTTCCCTTGGCTCTGCCCCTGTCGTCAGCTGCCCCTAGGATAACTCTGAGCCCTAGCCACTTCTCTGGTAGATTTCCCTATTCCCCCACTACAGTCACACCTGAATAAGGCAACTCAGACCTTTCAGAGATGTGTCCTGAACCTCTTGTTTTCTGAAATACCTATCTGGTGGTTGTGAGACTTAAGGCCAGCGTCCCCGAGAGACTTTTTCTATTTCTCCTAGTAAACCTAGACTCATCTTCTGTCACCTTCAACTCTACTCCAATTGTGTTCTTTCAACCCAGACCTCTGACCCTGCTTTTTACTTCTGCCATTTCATCCTCGCTCCTGCTTCCTTTCCTAAATCCATACGTCTCTTTTGGCCTTCCTAGCCCTGGGCCAAGTTCCTTCCTCTTTGCTCAGTTTTTACCCCTTTCCTTCATTCTCCCATCCAACTTTCAGTCCTTCCTTTCTCACGCCCCAGTTAGCAGCATCTGAAAATTCGAAAGGTTTGTTACTCGTCTATTAATTGTATTCCATTTACTTACTCAGTTCTATACCTGTCTTACCTGTGTATGGAAGAACAGCTGGTAGCCAAGGTGGCACCAAGAATCCTAGCAGCTCTCACTTGACGTATCCGTAGTAGTCGGCAATTTCCATTTCGTTTTCCCTCTCGGTGAAAAATTGCAGCTTGCCCGAAGAGGTGTATCTGGCAGCATTCTCCCGTTGTTGTTGAGCCCGCCTCTTCATGGCCTCTCGCTCTGGCCTCTGCTCTTGTTCGATGGGCTTTGACATGACTGGCTCAGGCACGTTGGGTTCCCTCCATGGAACTCGTTGCTTGCTGAAGTCTTGGAGTAGAAAGTGGGTTTGGAGCTTGGGTGGGGACTGGCGCTTATTCACAGCAGGGGGAACAGGCTCCCGCTGGAGAGGAGCGCCAGATGAAGTTTTGGAGGGTGCAGGCCTAGGAGCAGCAGACTGAGGGACACGAGGCTGGGTATGGTTGGGCCAAGCCGGTTGGGTTGGGTTGGTCACAGTTGGCTGAGCTGGTTTGGCGGGGCCTGGCAAAGAGGCAGGAGCTGGCTGGGATGAATTGGCTGCAGCAGGTTGAGCTGAGTCAGTAGAACCAGGCTGGGCACGGTAAGCCCCAGCAGGCCGATGTGAGGCCAGAGACTGTGGCCTCCGAGGAGCGGGTCGAGCTTGAGGCTTGTCCCAGGCAGAAAAAGGCAGAGGTATCAACTTGACCTTCCCAGGAGGAGGCCGCTCATACTGGGCTGGAGACGGACACTCTGTTTCAGCACTGCTGTCTGGTTTCTGGGCTTGGACTTGCGTTTTCTCAGGACCCTTCCCCTCACGTGGGGTATGCCGCCATGGCTGGATAGCTGGGGGTGGCTGGGGGTCTTTGGGGTTGCTTGACTTTCCCAAGAGCCGACAGGAAGAGCGCCCAGTTTTCGTCTCATTCTTCTTCCCCAGCGCATGAAGAACCTTCACAGACTCCAGCATGCGCACGCCAAGGGAGGTTCGAGGCTTTTGAAAGCTCTGTTGGAGAAGCTCAGTTTGGTGTTCCTTTCGCTTCGTGTGGGGGATTGCTGGCTTCTCTTCTGCCTTGACTTTGTTCCCTGACTGCTTGTTCTCCTCAGCCTTGTTTCTCCCTCTGGTCCTTTTGGTCTTTTCCTGCCCGTGGCTCTTAGTTTTGCTGATCTTTCTGGATGCAGCTTTCTGAGGTTTGCCTTGAGAGTGCTTGGCCGTGTTCACAGGAGCCCTGTCACTGACTGCAGCGTGGCATATAACCACTTCTCCCCCTAACAGGCACTCTGGATTCTTTGGCTGGATTTTGGCCTTGGGAGCGCCACTGATAGGCTCAGAGGCTTTCTGTTTGTTCTTCCTGGGTTGATCAGAGGGAACCTTTATGACACTTGGCTTTTCCTGCACCTGATTCACCTTAATGGCTCTGGTGTCTTTAGCTTTGATCACGTTGGGACCTTGGGATTGATCAAGATCTTTCAAAGGATTAAAGAGCTGGGGAAGGTGAATATCCTCCGCCAGTGTAGTAATGTCTGCAAGACCACTGCTAGGTTCAATCCCATTTTCAAGTGTCCCTAGGTCCTGACGACTCCGGCTGTTCTCTCCCAGATCAGCATTTTCAGAACCAGGCTGCTCCTCTTGGCTGAGGGGATCGGTGCAGGCCAGCGGCTGGTGAATATCAGGGATTCCTAAAGGGAGTAGTGGAGGATCTTGGTTCTCTGTTGGGATCTGGTAGGCATCCAGAGGCTTTGAAAGCTTGGTTTTGATATCATCCACGTGCTTACTCTCTATTTGTCCCTGGCTTGGAGCTGGAGGCAGGGCCAGGAGACGCCTGGCACTCTGGACTGGAGCTGTCACTGAAATGTCCCCAAGTTCAGATGGTGGGTTACTCTCAAGTATGTGGCTGTTTCTGCTACTGCAGGACTTGGGGAGTTCTTGACTTTGTGTCACACAAAACGTCTGGCTTGGAGGTTGCAATCCCAGGGAATTTTTCATCACCAGGGGGGAGGTCTCCATCCCTACAAAGGGATCAAGGGAGAAGTCAGTCCCTGGTAAGTGAGATGCTCCCCCTAAACACCAACACAGCAGTCATGTACCTTTCAAGGGGTTCAGGGGCAAGATGGGCAAGGCATTTCTACTAACTCTTCTTAAGGATCACGGACAGTGCCCTATGCTACGAGGTAAGCGGTGACTGTTGTAATTCTTACTGGTGAGCCTTTCCTGTCACTGATTCTCGGCTCGCTTTGTATTTCATAGGACTGTTATAAGTCCAATACAAAATGAGTCTTATTTTTAAAAACCTGAAATGTTTTACAAAGCCTAGCATTCTCATATAGGGTCCTTTCCATTCTCCCCACTTTCCCGAGAGGCCAAGAACACGTCACACCATGAACTAGGAGAGGGGGTAGAGCCCTTGCTGATGAAACACATCAACAAAGACAGAGTCTTAGCCTGCTTGCTCTCTGGACAGGATCTCGGACCACAAGGTCTTCAATCCTGGTATAAATGAAGGAAGTGAGGACAGTTCAACTGGCACTCACATAACAAGAGTTCTGAAACACCTTCCGAAGAGACTATAGCAGTAGATGAGGGAAGGGAGTGCTACAGTGTGGCAGTACAGGGGGAACGATCGGCTACAGCAGTGAAAAGTGTGGTACCGATTGGTGTGCTCTCGGCGTTCTTGTACATGTAGCATAGATGACCTCTACAGTGGCCCTCCCACCTTCCCACCTGCATTAGGTGTTCTTTTTTTTGTAATTTATGTTTATGTATTTATTTACTGTTTGAACTTATTTATTCTACGTATTTATGTTTTTGGCTGCACTGGGTCTCTCATTGCTGTGCACGGGCTTTCTCTAGTTGGCGGCTAGCGGGGGCTACTCTCGGTTGCGGTGTGCGGGCTTCTCATCGCGGTGGCTTCTCTTGTTGCGGAGCATGGGCTGTAGGCACGTGGGCTTCGGTAGTTGAGGCTCACGGGCTCTAGAATGCAGGCTCCGTCGTTGTGGCACATGCGCTTAGTTGCTGCACGGCATGTGGGATCTTCGCAGACCAGGGCTCGAACCCGTGTCCCCCGCATTGCATTGGCAGGCGGATTCTTAACCACGGCGCCACCAGGGAAGCCCTAGGTGTTCTCATAGAGAGTCTAAAAACAGAGGGCACTGAGCGAAGGTAGTGGTTATTAAAGGCTCAGGATCTAAATTCTACCTGCCTCTACACCCCTTCCCAGCTGTCGATTTGACCCCATTTTTGAGTGCCGACCTCATTCTTCAACTTTCTCTGGCGTTTGTTATACTCACCTTGAAAACTTGTTTCTGTGATGCGTTGAGCAGACACAGGGTGGCAGACTGCAGAGGTGGAAGCTGGTGGTCGGATATTTGTGGGCTGAATCTCCTTCAGTCCCATTCCCATTTCTGGTTGCCCAGAGGCCCGACTTCCTGTGTATGACGGCGAGCCGTAGGATTGCGGGCAGGAGCCAAGTTCTCCATACAGTAAAGACCCCAGTGTGCCTTGGTTATAGTAATATACCTGGCTTCCGTCCTGGCAGGGAAGTGACAGGCGGCTCTGCCCCTGATTTGGAATCTGAGATGGTGTTCCCTGAGCAAGGCTGGCAGAAAGCGATGGATGTAGAGGGACCATGTTCTTGGCGTCTGAAGTTTTATCATACTGGGCTGCCAGAAACATGGAGGAGGCAGCTGTGTGGCGGTCAGTGAGTGCCAGAGTAAAGTCTCCGAGTGAAGAAGAATTCTTTTCAATGCTTGCTGTGATGTCCCACTCAAGAACACCTGGATAGGAAGCAGCTGAAGTGGAGATCTGGCTGTGGTCAGTAACTCCAGATAACATAGTCGTGCTAGAATGTTGGTAAAGGTAGGCACTACCCATGAGTGTCTGGAAAGGGGTACCGGTAGCCGATGCCGAACTGACGGCAGGGGCAGAGACTCTGGAGAAGTTGCAGACACTTCGTGTTAGGGAAGTTGCATTGCTCACCACAGGAGGAGAATGCTGCAGAGAATTTAGAGTTCCAAGTAGAGATGGATGTTGGAAATTTTCTGTAAGAACAAGAGGGTCATGAAAAACTCAGGGAGGTTGAGAAATTCTCACTACGTTTGAGGAACGGCATCATCTGAAGGTTCTTGCTATCAGGACACCTCTACTATCACTACTTCCTGAGAAACCCAAAATCAGACAGTTAATGATGGCTGTAAGGACTGAGCAGTTTTCCACTCTTCTCTATTCACTGCCTGTGCTCCCATCTTGGGCACAGACGGGCAGAAGAGCCAAGTGGTGTGGTTCAGAGATTGTTCTCTAGGCTGGAAGCAACCTTCTCCCTGCCCTGTCTTTCCCTTCAGCCTGCACTCGTATTGACTTCTATGCTATTTCCTAGACTGGAAGCATTTTAGAACTAGGAGGCCCTTAGAGAACTTCGATGTTCTCAGTCTCATTTCGTGAGTAAGGAAACTGAGGCTCAGAGAGGTCGGGTTGACTTGTTCAAGTTCTCTCATTATGTTAGTATCATTACCAGGTTTCAGAACCTAAGTATCCTGACTTCCTTGCCAGGACTCCACTCTGAGCATGATACTGCCAGAAAGCAGGAGAAATAGAACTTATAATATAGGCATTTTTTTTGTCCATTAGAAAACAGTACGGCTGTTACCATTGTCGTCTTCAGTGTCTCCCTTTGCTTGTGCAGTTCCCACGCTATTACCTAGAGGTGACGTACAGCTCAGTCCAACTGGTGAATTGAAAGAGTCATTTTTGCCCTCTTCAAGCCTGGTTTCTCATCCTACCTCAAAATGATTACCCGAAAGTGGATTTCTTAAGTGCTTTTGGAAAGGGAAAAGTTATCTGATTACTTCAGATTCCTCACCTGTAAAGTGGTTATAACACCACCACCAATAATAATAGCAGTAATAATTAATAGATGAATAAGCTGATCTATTGCGTATGATTTATATGGAGGAAGATACAATAAGTTCTAGAAAGACAAAGAAAAATCATGACAAGCATATTACGTTAACGAAAAAGAAATCCATAGATATTAATGAAAACTGGGGTATGTGGCAAGTATCGAAGCCTAATGAATTTACTAACAAATGGCATTCTGTACCATCCATGCAATATTATGAAAGTGAATTTTGCCCACTCTATTTTAGTGAATACTATTAACCAGAAGACACGATGGAGGTGATAGAGGTGAATGAATTCCTAGCCAATGCATACAGACAGAGAAGGTATGTCAGTAAAAAATGCATAACAAGCAACAGAATGCAATAAATGTGCATGTATAGGTAGCCACAACACATATAGACAAGTATTTCAATGAAAACCGGTACGAAGCAGACAGCAAAATAATAAGTGTAAAAGAGTTTCATTATTGTGCTCCTTCATATTTTTACCCAGCAAGTAAGAGGTATTAAGCCTAGGAGAAATATATATTTCAATGAATATAGCTTATATAATAAGCAGAAAGGAAGCTTAAAATGTATCAGGAAGGTTTTTGGATTTATCCTAGAACTTAGATTAGAATCATCTTCAGCATCCAAGAAGATGGCATCCCAAAACCTCAAAAAACCATCATGCCTAGAATCCAATTAAAAAAGATTTTCAAATGTAAGAAAATCCACAGGACTCCACAATATGGTTTTCGATAAATGTGGATGTTTGTTTGTTTTGTTTCTTTGGCCGCGCCGCGTGGCCCTGGCCGTGAAAGCACCGAGTCCTAAGCACTGGACCGCCAGGGAATTCCCTAAGTGGGGGGAATTAGAGATGTGGGGCTTGACTTTTTCTTCTTCTTCTTCTTCTTCTTCGGTAGCTAAGATCTACAAGCGAACGATGGCTGTTGATCAATGTGCTCTCTGTGTTAGGAAGGAAATAACTGTAAAAATGAAAAGCAGCCTTGCCTTAGAACCTACATATCACACCAAGGAAAATAGTCCTTCTGATTCAATTTAGAAGATATCACTTAAAATGTTGAATTGGTGAAATGTCTACCTAGTTTAAAAATTAGAAAGAATAAAACACTGAAAAGCAGCCCCCTAGATAACCACTGTGGTTGCTTGTTTATAGGAGGCATCATTTCTAAAACGTATTTCTAAAATGTTTATATTCAAAACTGTCAAGTGGCCAACTGTATTCAGAGAGGCAATAAAAGAAAGAAAACGGAGTATGACTTTTCTGATAAGCTGCCTTTCCTGGTGATCCCCTGTTCTGGCCTTACTTTCCTTCTTAGTCTGTTAATGTAAGGGTTTGCTACCATCAACTTGGTTTTGCCCTGCTCTGAGCAGGTTTCCCTCTGTGCTGTTTCTGCTTTAATTGAAAATCTTTGGTTCCCATCAGCATTCCATTGCAAACTCCGTTTTTCTTGAGAGCTCCTCTATGCTTTCCCTCTTCATTCTTACATTTTCTCCCATCTCTTGGTGCCTGTTGGCCTGTGCTACTGAAAACCATCCTAAACTTCCTTACGCTCGACTCTGTGCCTCCCTGTAGAGCCCAGTACTCTCCATCCTCTCTCCCTATTCTCTCTTTTCAACTAGTCGAAATCCTAGTGGAGGGAGACCATTAGAGATGAAACATCTTGGTATATATTGCTAGTTTTCTATGTCCCCTGGCTTTTCTATGTTTCTGTTGAAACACTCTTGAGAAGTGTCTGATTTCGTTTTCTACATGGGTACCCTTTAAGGCTCAATACTGGAAAAGAAGGGGATCAGAGTGATCAACCCAACGTGGTATCCTAACGTAACAGTTAAGGAAAGCAACAGGCTTTGTGAGACAGCCAGTGATTTGTCCAAAGTCACACAGATAGTAAACGTCAAAGTCAAAAGTGAAATTAGGTCTCCAGACGTGTAGTTCAATACTTTCCCTCATTATTCCATGCTATTTTGAATCTCCTACTCAATTTAGGGGCAAAAGAATCGAACGCAAAACTTTCCAAAGTTTCTTTTCTTACCTGACATGGTCAGAGAAGAGGAAGCATCCACTGCAGGTACCAGGGATGAGGAGACAACACTAGAGGATGTCCGAGTGGCTGCAGCTGAACGGCGCACGTGTCCAGTACAGAGGTCACTGGTTACTGGTCCAAACAGCTCCACGGAAACCCCAAGACTCTACCAAGTGGTAGTAGGTTTGGTAGGAGAGTGATGTCACAAAGCAGGCAGTTGAAAGGTATGAGAGAGCCAATAGGGAGGTCCGATCCCCAACAGGAAGGCGGGCTTGGGTGAAGAGAGTGTAGGAGAGCTAAAACAACACCTGAGTTTCTGAGCTTTGGGGAGGAGGAAATCCTAGAAGACAGATTTACCTCCCCCAGGCTCTTCCATTAGGGAAATCATTGCCACATTTCTTACAGACGTTCATTAATACACTGAACTAAGAGTTACTTATATTCTACAGAGTATTCTATTTTATGTATCATATACTTAGAGCTATATAGATCTTCTTTAATTAATAATCCTTAGGAAGGAAAGAGCCATCTAGTTTGAACTATTACAGTTGTTCTGAAATCATATGTGTCTAATGAGTGAACTGATAGCAGCTTTTAAGGAGCCAAAGTAGGGATTAAGAAGCTCTCTTTGTAACTTGGTTCAAGAGTAGGGTGAAGTTTCTTGAGTGTACCTTGTGGAGAATGTTGTGGTCCAAGGCTCTTCTCTTTTAGTTTCTTCTCCTTGACTCCTACCTTCCTTGGGCTGGGCTAGGCTGGGGGCCAGGTTGGACTTGCGACTTAACATTTCTCTTCCGCTTTCTCTTTTTTTTTTCTCTTCCATTATGGGCATTGCTTCGAGGACAAGCCTTGATCTTGCATTGGACGTTACTTCCTGTCACCTTCCAGCAGCAGGAGTCTTCTTTTCAGTGCTTGATGCTTCACGAAATAGACTCTGCCCGTTGGCAGCAAATACCAGAGAGCTAGGAGACAGAGCTGGTTGCAGACCTTTCCTCTTCCAGCCTTTGGTTGCAATTGTTTGGCCCATAATTTGCTAGCTCTAGTTCCTTGGGCCACACAGGTATCCTGCCATCTCCAGCTCTTGTTATATGTGAGAGACATTCTGAACACTGTCCCTTTTTCTTTGCACAGAAGTATATACAGTGTGGCAGTTACTGTAATCTCCTCCGCCTTGCAAACAGCCACTCTAGAATCTTGGACCTCTAGGACTCTCTGTCTTGCATGCTTGGGGGCAAGGCCAAGCAAAATGAAGAGGAGAATAATTAGAGAAAGAGGAGGACGTTGGTGGAGAATTGGGAGCAGGTAAGGTGAAAGGGCACAGGAGAAAAGAGATGCATGTAGACTTTTTGGTTTCTGTGGGAAACAGGTTGACACACTTGGGCCTCATTTGGTATTAACAGAACAGAGAGTTAAAGATCTAAGTAGCTAGATAGTGTGCAGCAACTGCCATGAAGTCTGTACACTGAAGAGAAGAGTCTCACATCTAGTTTTCATTTTGTTTTATGTCATAGTACCTTATTTATAGCATTCACTGGTGTGTTTGTAGAATACAGATGTTTTCAAATGCTCTGGTTTTGTCTACATGGTTATCTCCTTGTCCTGTTTGTAAGGAATCCAACATTGTAAGACATATTGCATGTTTTTCTCTTGACGATTGTTGACCTTGAAGCGTCATGAACTAACTTGAGCTGTTGGATTCTGTGGAGAAACGTTCAAAAGGGTCTGTGAAAAAGGCACTGTGGTGAGTCGCATTATGCACCCGAGCGTAAGGAGCAAGATATCTGCCACCAGCCCAGCTTGGCCTGGATTGCCTCTGTTTTAGTTCCCCTGGTTAGTGCTTTTCTCCCTAACCACTCTTGTGACTGTGATAATGTGAGTAAGGGCGGAGTTGCTAATGATCTATGTGTGAGGTAAGCTGGTTTGAGGGAGGCAATCTATGGACCTAGTCATTTTCCTTGGTGGTAAGCTTTCAGGGGTGCAGAGATGGATCTTCCTGGGGCCTTTTCTGGTCCCAGGAAGATATCGCATAGATGGGACCTCCCAAGACACACATTGAATCTTTAGGCCTGTTTTTCCTATTATGAGGTACGAGTTTCTTCACTGATGGGGATGATGCTTATCTGAGAAGAAATTGTGAAAGGTGGTGTAGTGTAGAGGTGTGGCTTAAGCTTTTAAGTTTTCCTCCAGGTTTTTCCCCTAAGCTTCCTACTTCGGACGGCCTACTTACATGATACTAGTAGGTGATGTCCGGCTAACAACTTCCTAAATATACCTGCAAGCCAGATCAGTGTCTCTTTTCTCTGTATTCCCATGGAAATCAAGAGTCCCGCCGAATTTTCCATCGAAACAGTTGATTTGTGTTGTCTCTAGGAATTCTAAAGGGCGTACCGTTGCTTCCTAACCGGTGTCATTTGGGAGATCCGCCTCTGTACGTTCAAATGATTAATTTTGAGACTTTGCTCATGTGTGCAGTAAACCCTTGAATTCCCTAAGACCTTCCTTTCCTCCATCTCCTACCCCATTAAGCCCGCTTCAGTTCATCTCCTGAATTTCTTTGGAATCTGTCAGCCAGCTCTTCCTCAACTTCCTAATACTGAACTTGCCTGTCTGTTGCGATTAGGTCCTAACTAGTGTCCATATATCTTGTTTCCTTCCAATCCACTCTTCACACAAGAAACCTTCAAAGCAAGTTGGAACGTTGCTCATAAACATCGCTCACAAGCATTGTTTTGAGAATAGAAAACACACTGTTGGCCTTTAAGACTCTGCGTGGTCTAGAATCCTCTCTGCTTCTCTAGTCCCATCTTGTGCCACTTTTGCCCTCACTTTCTATGCTTCAGATACACTGAATTAACCTTAGTTCTCACTCATCTGACAGAAGTCAGTTCAGATACTATTTTTCACTGTGATTCCTAGCATTAAGGAATTTGATTATCAGGTTTTGTATGAGGACTATTTCATCAGGGGTACAGAAGTTCTGGCCATCTCTGGTTTTGGATATCCCTTATTTGTTGAGACCTTTGCGTTGTTTGGTTGCCTTTTGTCTGTTTTCCAGATGGGAAAACAGGAACAAGGGAAGTATAGGTTATTACTAGGTGGGGTTGAGCAAGTGGAGCAGCAAACTGCAAAGCAGAAAGAAGAGGGACGTACTATAGAGGGATATGACTTCCATTCTCAAGGCGCCTGCATCCTGTGCAGGGAGACAGCCTAACATAAAATGTGCCTAACAACAAATATATTGACTTCTTACTAAAAATCTCCAGTTCATAGAACCGAGGGGTTTGTACCTTCTCCTTTAAAAGTGATAGTCCTGGGACTTCCCCGGTGGTCCCGTGGTGAAGACTCTGCGCTTCCAATGCAGCAGGCGTGGGTTCAATCCCTGGTTGGGGAGCTAAGATCCCACATGCTGCGCAGCCAAAGAAATTTTTTTCGAACGTTATACTCCTGTATTGTTGGCTTTAGTGGTTTAGATTTTGTTGTACTGTTAAGAAGATTTCAGTTTATTTACCGGGAACAAACAACACATAATGTAAAAATAGTTTCCCAGAAACGATTTCCATCATTCTCTTCCTCCCTTTCTCCCGCAGACTGGTGTTTCACCTTGACAAGTTCTCTGTCATTCCATAGGAAAGCTGTCTGGCTTGGAGGTTGCAATCCCAGGGAATTTTTCATCAGCGGGGAAGTCTCCATCACTACAGAGGAATCAAGGGAGAAGTCAGTCCCTGGTAAGTGAGATGCTCCCCCTAAACACCAACACAGCAGTCGTGTACCTTTCAAGGGGTTCAGGGGCAAGATGGGCAAGGCATTTCTACTAACTCTTCTTAAGGATCACGGACAGTGCCCTATGCTACGAGGTAAGCGGTGACTGCTGTAGTTCTTACTGGTGATCCTTTCCTGTCACTGATTCTCGGCTTTCTTTGTATTTCATAGGACTGTTGTCAGTCCAATACAAAATGAGTCTTATTTTTAAAAACCTGAAATGTTTTACAGAGCCTAGCATTCTCATATAGGGTCCTTTCCATTCTCCCCACTTTCCCGAGAGGCCAAGAACACTTCACACCATGAACTAGGAGAGGGGGTAGAGCCCTTTCTGATGAAATACATCAACAAAGACAGAGCCTTAGCCTGCTTACTCTCTGGACAGGATCTCGGACCACAAGGTCTTCAATCCTGGTATAAATGAAGGAAGTGAGGACAGTTCAACTGGCACTCTGATAACAAGAGTTCGGAAACACCTTCCGAAGAGACTATAGCAGTAGATGAGGGAAGGGAGTGCTACAGTGTGGCAGTACAGGGGGAACGATCGGCTACAGCAGTGAAAAGTGTGGTACCGATTGGTGTGCTCTCGGGGTTCTTGTACATGTAGCATAGATGACCTCTACGGTGGCCCTCCCACCTTCCCACCTGCATTAGGTGTTCTTTTTTTTTGTAATTTATGTTTATGTATTTATTTACTGTTTGAACTTATTTATTCTACGTATTTATGTTTTTGGCTGCACTGGGTCTCTCATTGCTGTGCACGGGCTTTCTCTAGTTGGCGGCTAGCGGGGGCTACTCTCGGTTGCGGTGTGCGGGCATCTCATCGCGGTGGCTTCTCTTGTTGCGGAGCATGGGCTGTAGGCACGTGGGCTTCGGTAGTTGAGGCTCACGGGCTCTAGAATGCAGGCTCCGTCGTCGTGGCACATGCGCTTAGTTGCTGCACGGCATGTGGGATCTTCGCAGACCAGGGCTCGAACCCGTGTCCCCTGCATTGGCAGGCGCCACCAGGGAAGCCCTAGGTGTTCTCATATAGAGTCTAAAAACAGAGAGCACTGAGAGAAGGTAGTGGTTATTAAAGGCTCAGGATCTAAATTCTACCTGTCTCTACACCCCTTCCCAGCTGTCGATTTGACCCCATTTTTGAATGCCGACCTCATTGTTCAACTTTTCTCTGCCGTCTGTATACTCACCTTGAAAACTTGTTTCTGTGATGCGTTGAGCAGACACAGGGTGGCAGACTGCAGAGGTGGAAGCTGGTGGTCGGATATTTGTGGGCTGAATCTCCTTCAGTCCCATTCCCATTTCTGGTTGCCCAGAGGCCCTACTTCCTGTGTGTGACGCCGAGCCGTAGGATTGCGGGCAGGAGCCAAGTTCTCCATACAGTAAAGACCCCAGTGTGCCTTGGTTACAGTAATATACCTGGCTTCCTTCCTGGCAGGGAAGTGACAGGCGGCTATGCCCCTGCTTTGTTCGTGGGCCTCCTGATCCAGCAGTTCCCTTGGCTCTGCCCCTGTCGTCAGCTGCCCCTAGGATAACTCTGAGCCCTAGCCACTTCTCTGGTAGATTTCCCTATTCCCCCACTACAGTCACACCTGAATAAGGCAACTCAGACCTTTCAGAGATGTGTCCTGAACCTCTTGTTTTCTGAAATACCTATCTGGTGGTTGTGAGACTTAAGGCCAGCGTCCCCGAGAGACTTTTTCTATTTCTCCTAGTAAACCTAGACTCATCTTCTGTCACCTTCAACTCTACTCCAATTGTGTTCTTTCAACCCAGACCTCTGACCCTGCTTTTTACTTCTGCCATTTCATCCTCGCTCCTGCTTCCTTTCCTAAATCCATACGTCTCTTTTGGCCTTCCTAGCCCTGGGCCAAGTTCCTTCCTCTTTGCTCAGTTTTTACCCCTTTCCTTCATTCTCCCATCCAACTTTCAGTCCTTCCTTTCTCACGCCCCAGTTAGCAGCATCTGAAAATTCGAAAGGTTTGTTACTCGTCTATTAATTGTATTCCATTTACTTACTCAGTTCTATACCTGTCTTACCTGTGTATGGAAGAACAGCTGGTAGCCAAGGTGGCACCAAGAATCCTAGCAGCTCTCACTTGACGTATCCGTAGTAGTCGGCAATTTCCATTTCGTTTTCCCTCTCGGTGAAAAATTGCAGCTTGCCCGAAGAGGTGTATCTGGCAGCATTCTCCCGTTGTTGTTGAGCCCGCCTCTTCATGGCCTCTCGCTCTGGCCTCTGCTCTTGTTCGATGGGCTTTGACATGACTGGCTCAGGCACGTTGGGTTCCCTCCATGGAACTCGTTGCTTGCTGAAGTCTTGGAGTAGAAAGTGGGTTTGGAGCTTGGGTGGGGACTGGCGCTTATTCACAGCAGGGGGAACAGGCTCCCGCTGGAGAGGAGCGCCAGATGAAGTTTTGGAGGGTGCAGGCCTAGGAGCAGCAGACTGAGGGACACGAGGCTGGGTATGGTTGGGCCAAGCCGGTTGGGTTGGGTTGGTCACAGTTGGCTGAGCTGGTTTGGCGGGGCCTGGCAAAGAGGCAGGAGCTGGCTGGGATGAATTGGCTGCAGCAGGTTGAGCTGAGTCAGTAGAACCAGGCTGGGCACGGTAAGCCCCAGCAGGCCGATGTGAGGCCAGAGACTGTGGCCTCCGAGGAGCGGGTCGAGCTTGAGGCTTGTCCCAGGCAGAAAAAGGCAGAGGTATCAACTTGACCTTCCCAGGAGGAGGCCGCTCATACTGGGCTGGAGACGGACACTCTGTTTCAGCACTGCTGTCTGGTTTCTGGGCTTGGACTTGCGTTTTCTCAGGACCCTTCCCCTCACGTGGGGTATGCCGCCATGGCTGGATAGCTGGGGGTGGCTGGGGGTCTTTGGGGTTGCTTGACTTTCCCAAGAGCCGACAGGAAGAGCGCCCAGTTTTCGTCTCATTCTTCTTCCCCAGCGCATGAAGAACCTTCACAGACTCCAGCATGCGCACGCCAAGGGAGGTTCGAGGCTTTTGAAAGCTCTGTTGGAGAAGCTCAGTTTGGTGTTCCTTTCGCTTCGTGTGGGGGATTGCTGGCTTCTCTTCTGCCTTGACTTTGTTCCCTGACTGCTTGTTCTCCTCAGCCTTGTTTCTCCCTCTGGTCCTTTTGGTCTTTTCCTGCCCGTGGCTCTTAGTTTTGCTGATCTTTCTGGATGCAGCTTTCTGAGGTTTGCCTTGAGAGTGCTTGGCCGTGTTCACAGGAGCCCTGTCACTGACTGCAGCGTGGCATATAACCACTTCTCCCCCTAACAGGCACTCTGGATTCTTTGGCTGGATTTTGGCCTTGGGAGCGCCACTGATAGGCTCAGAGGCTTTCTGTTTGTTCTTCCTGGGTTGATCAGAGGGAACCTTTATGACACTTGGCTTTTCCTGCACCTGATTCACCTTAATGGCTCTGGTGTCTTTAGCTTTGATCACGTTGGGACCTTGGGATTGATCAAGATCTTTCAAAGGATTAAAGAGCTGGGGAAGGTGAATATCCTCCGCCAGTGTAGTAATGTCTGCAAGACCACTGCTAGGTTCAATCCCATTTTCAAGTGTCCCTAGGTCCTGACGACTCCGGCTGTTCTCTCCCAGATCAGCATTTTCAGAACCAGGCTGCTCCTCTTGGCTGAGGGGATCGGTGCAGGCCAGCGGCTGGTGAATATCAGGGATTCCTAAAGGGAGTAGTGGAGGATCTTGGTTCTCTGTTGGGATCTGGTAGGCATCCAGAGGCTTTGAAAGCTTGGTTTTGATATCATCCACGTGCTTACTCTCTATTTGTCCCTGGCTTGGAGCTGGAGGCAGGGCCAGGAGACGCCTGGCACTCTGGACTGGAGCTGTCACTGAAATGTCCCCAAGTTCAGATGGTGGGTTACTCTCAAGTATGTGGCTGTTTCTGCTACTGCAGGACTTGGGGAGTTCTTGACTTTGTGTCACACAAAACGTCTGGCTTGGAGGTTGCAATCCCAGGGAATTTTTCATCACCAGGGGGGAGGTCTCCATCCCTACAAAGGGATCAAGGGAGAAGTCAGTCCCTGGTAAGTGAGATGCTCCCCCTAAACACCAACACAGCAGTCATGTACCTTTCAAGGGGTTCAGGGGCAAGATGGGCAAGGCATTTCTACTAACTCTTCTTAAGGATCACGGACAGTGCCCTATGCTACGAGGTAAGCGGTGACTGTTGTAATTCTTACTGGTGAGCCTTTCCTGTCACTGATTCTCGGCTCGCTTTGTATTTCATAGGACTGTTATAAGTCCAATACAAAATGAGTCTTATTTTTAAAAACCTGAAATGTTTTACAAAGCCTAGCATTCTCATATAGGGTCCTTTCCATTCTCCCCACTTTCCCGAGAGGCCAAGAACACGTCACACCATGAACTAGGAGAGGGGGTAGAGCCCTTGCTGATGAAACACATCAACAAAGACAGAGTCTTAGCCTGCTTGCTCTCTGGACAGGATCTCGGACCACAAGGTCTTCAATCCTGGTATAAATGAAGGAAGTGAGGACAGTTCAACTGGCACTCACATAACAAGAGTTCTGAAACACCTTCCGAAGAGACTATAGCAGTAGATGAGGGAAGGGAGTGCTACAGTGTGGCAGTACAGGGGGAACGATCGGCTACAGCAGTGAAAAGTGTGGTACCGATTGGTGTGCTCTCGGCGTTCTTGTACATGTAGCATAGATGACCTCTACAGTGGCCCTCCCACCTTCCCACCTGCATTAGGTGTTCTTTTTTTTGTAATTTATGTTTATGTATTTATTTACTGTTTGAACTTATTTATTCTACGTATTTATGTTTTTGGCTGCACTGGGTCTCTCATTGCTGTGCACGGGCTTTCTCTAGTTGGCGGCTAGCGGGGGCTACTCTCGGTTGCGGTGTGCGGGCTTCTCATCGCGGTGGCTTCTCTTGTTGCGGAGCATGGGCTGTAGGCACGTGGGCTTCGGTAGTTGAGGCTCACGGGCTCTAGAATGCAGGCTCCGTCGTTGTGGCACATGCGCTTAGTTGCTGCACGGCATGTGGGATCTTCGCAGACCAGGGCTCGAACCCGTGTCCCCCGCATTGCATTGGCAGGCGGATTCTTAACCACGGCGCCACCAGGGAAGCCCTAGGTGTTCTCATATAGAGTCTAAAAACAGAGGGCACTGAGCGAAGGTAGTGGTTATTAAAGGCTCAGGATCTAAATTCTACCTGCCTCTACACCCCTTCCCAGCTGTCGATTTGACCCCATTTTTGAATGCCGACCTCATTCTTCAACTTTCTCTGGCGTTTGTTATACTCACCTTGAAAACTTGTTTCTGTGATGCGTTGAGCAGACACAGGGTGGCAGACTGCAGAGGTGGAAGCTGGTGGTCGGATATTTGTGGGCTGAATCTCCTTCAGTCCCATTCCCATTTCTGGTTGCCCAGAGGCCCGACTTCCTGTGTATGACGCCGAGCCGTAGGATTGCGGGCAGGAGCCAAGTTCTCCATACAGTAAAGACCCCAGTGTGCCTTGGTTATAGTAATATACCTGGCTTCCGTCCTGGCAGGGAAGTGACAGGCGGCTCTGCCCCTGATTTGGAATCTGAGATGGTGTTCCCTGAGCAAGGCTGGCAGAAAGCGATGGATGTAGAGGGACCATGTTCTTGGCGTCTGAAGTTTTATCATACTGGGCTGCCAGAAACATGGAGGAGGCAGCTGTGTGGCGGTCAGTGAGTGCCAGAGTAAAGTCTCCGAGTGAAGAAGAATTCTTTTCAGTGCTTGCTGTGATGTCCCACTCAAGAACACCTGGATAGGAAGCAGCTGAAGTGGAGATCTGGCTGTGGTCAGTAACTCCAGATAACATAGTCGTGCTAGAATGTTGGTAAAGGTAGGCACTACCCATGAGTGTCTGGAAAGGGGTACCGGTAGCCGATGCCGAACTGACGGCAGGGGCAGAGACTCTGGAGAAGTTGCAGACACTTCGTGTTAGGGAAGTTGCATTGCTCACCACAGGAGGAGAATGCTGCAGAGAATTTAGAGTTCCAAGTAGAGATGGATGTTGGAAATTTTCTGTAAGAACAAGAGGGTCATGAAAAACTCAGGGAGGTTGAGAAATTCTCACTACGTTTGAGGAACGGCATCATCTGAAGGTTCTTGCTATCAGGACACCTCTACTATCACTACTTCCTGAGAAACCCAAAATCAGACAGTTGATGATGGCTGTAAGGACTGAGCAGTTTTCCACTCTTCTCTATTAACTGCCTGTGCTCCCATCTTGGGCACAGACGGGCAGAAGAGCCAAGTGGTGTGGTTCAGAGATTGTTCTCTAGGCTGGAAGCAACCTTCTCCCTGCCCTGTCTTTCCCTTCAGCCTGCACTCGTATTGACTTCTATGCTATTTCCTAGACTGGAAGCATTTTAGAACTAGGAGGCCCTTAGAGAACTTCGATGTTCTCAGTCTCATTTCGTGAGTAAGGAAACTGAGGCTCAGAGAGGTCGGGTTGACTTGTTCAAGTTCTCTCATTATGTTAGTATCATTACCAGGTTTCAGAACCTAAGTATCCTGACTTCCTTGCCAGGACTCCACTCTGAGCATGATACTGCCAGAAAGCAGGAGAAATAGAACTTATAATATAGGCATTTTTTTTGTCCATTAGAAAACAGTACGGCTGTTACCATTGTCGTCTTCAGTGTCTCCCTTTGCTTGTGCAGTTCCCACGCTATTACCTAGAGGTGACGTACAGCTCAGTCCAACTGGTGAATTGAAAGAGTCATTTTTGCCCTCTTCAAGCCTGGTTTCTCATCCTACCTCAAAATGATTACCCGAAAGTGGATTTCTTAAGTGCTTTTGGAAAGGGAAGAGTTATCTGATTACTTCAGATTCCTCACCTGTAAAGTGGTTATAACACCACCACCAATAATAATAGCAGTAATAATTAATAGATGAATAAGCTGATCTATTGCGTATGATTTATATGGAGGAAGATACAATAAGTTCTAGAAAGACAAAGAAAAATCATGACAAGCATATTACGTTAACGAAAAAGAAATCCATAGATATTAATGAAAACTGGGGTATGTGGCAAGTATCGAAGCCTAATGAATTTACTAACAAATGGCATTCTGTACCATCCATGCAATATTATGAAAGTGAATTTTGCCCACTCTATTTTAGTGAATACTATTAACCAGAAGACACGATGGAGGTGATAGAGGTGAATGAATTCCTAGCCAATGCATACAGACAGAGAAGGTATGTCAGTAAAAAATGCATAACAAGCAACAGAATGCAATAAATGTGCATGTATAGGTAGCCACAACACATATAGACAAGTATTTCAATGAAAACCGGTACGAAGCAGACAGCAAAATAATAAGTGTAAAAGAGTTTCATTATTGTGCTCCTTCATATTTTTACCCAGCAAGTAAGAGGTATTAAGCCTAGGAGAAATATATATTTCAATGAATATAGCTTATATAATAAGCAGAAAGGAAGCTTAAAATGTATCAGGAAGGTTTTTGGATTTATCCTAGAACTTAGATTAGAATCATCTTCAGCATCCAAGAAGATGGCATCCCAAAACCTCAAAAAACCATCATGCCTAGAATCCAATTAAAAAAGATTTTCAAATGTAAGAAAATCCACAGGACTCCACAATATGGTTTTCGATAAATGTGGATGTTTGTTTGTTTTGTTTCTTTGGCCGCGCCGCGTGGCCCTGGCCGTGAAAGCACCGAGTCCTAAGCACTGGACCGCCAGGGAATTCCCTAAGTGGGGGGAATTAGAGATGTGGGGCTTGACTTTTTCTTCTTCTTCTTCTTCTTCTTCGGTAGCTAAGATCTACAAGCGAACGATGGCTGTTGATCAATGTGCTCTCTGTGTTAGGAAGGAAATAACTGTAAAAATGAAAAGCAGCCTTGCCTTAGAACCTACATATCACACCAAGGAAAATAGTCCTTCTGATTCAATTTAGAAGATATCACTTAAAATGTTGAATTGGTGAAATGTCTACCTAGTTTAAAAATTAGAAAGAATAAAACACTGAAAAGCAGCCCCCTAGATAACCACTGTGGTTGCTTGTTTATAGGAGGCATCATTTCTAAAACGTATTTCTAAAATGTTTATATTCAAAACTGTCAAGTGGCCAACTGTATTCAGAGAGGCAATAAAAGAAAGAAAACGGAGTATGACTTTTCTGATAAGCTGCCTTTCCTGGTGATCCCCTGTTCTGGCCTTACTTTCCTTCTTAGTCTGTTAATGTAAGGGTTTGCTACCATCAACTTGGTTTTGCCCTGCTCTGAGCAGGTTTCCCTCTGTGCTGTTTCTGCTTTAATTGAAAATCTTTGGTTCCCATCAGCATTCCATTGCAAACTCCGTTTTTCTTGAGAGCTCCTCTATGCTTTCCCTCTTCATTCTTACATTTTCTCCCATCTCTTGGTGCCTGTTGGCCTGTGCTAATGAAAACCATCCTAAACTTCCTTACGCTCGACTCTGTGCCTCCCTGTAGAGCCCAGTACTCTCCATCCTCTCTCCCTATTCTCTCTTTTCAACTAGTCGAAATCCTAGTGGAGGGAGACCATTAGAGATGAAACATCTTGGTATATATTGCTAGTTTTCTATGTCCCCTGGCTTTTCTATGTTTCTGTTGAAACACTCTTGAGAAGTGTCTGATTTCGTTTTCTACATGGGTACCCTTTAAGGCTCAATACTGGAAAAGAAGGGGATCAGAGTGATCAACCCAACGTGGTATCCTAACGTAACAGTTAAGGAAAGCAACAGGCTTTGTGAGACAGCCAGTGATTTGTCCAAAGTCACACAGATAGTAAACGTCAAAGTCAAAAGTGAAATTAGGTCTCCAGACGTGTAGTTCAATACTTTCCCTCATTATTCCATGCTATTTTGAATCTCCTACTCAATTTAGGGGCAAAAGAATCGAACGCAAAACTTTCCAAAGTTTCTTTTCTTACCTGACATGGTCAGAGAAGAGGAAGCATCCACTGCAGGTACCAGGGATGAGGAGACAACACTAGAGGATGTCCGAGTGGCTGCAGCTGAACGGCGCACGTGTCCAGTACAGAGGTCACTGGTTACTGGTCCAAACAGCTCCACGGAAACCCCAAGACTCTACCAAGTGGTAGTAGGTTTGGTAGGAGAGTGATGTCACAAAGCAGGCAGTTGAAAGGTATGAGAGAGCCAATAGGGAGGTCCGATCCCCAACAGGAAGGCGGGCTTGGGTGAAGAGAGTGTAGGAGAGCTAAAACAACACCTGAGTTTCTGAGCTCTGGGGAGGAAATCCTAGAAGACAGATTTACCTCCCCCAGGCTCTTCCATTAGGGAAATCATTGCCACATTTCTTACAGACGTTCATTAATACACTGAACTAAGAGTTACTTATATTCTACAGAGTATTCTATTTTATGTATCATATACTTAGAGCTATATAGATCTTCTTTAATTAATAATCCTTAGGAAGGAAAGAGCCATCTAGTTTGAACTATTACAGTTGTTCTGAAATCATATGTGTCTAATGAGTGAACTGATAGCAGCTTTTAAGGAGCCAAAGTAGGGATTAAGAAGCTCTCTTTGTAACTTGGTTCAAGAGTAGGGTGAAGTTTCTTGAGTGTACCTTGTGGAGAATGTTGTGGTCCAAGGCTCTTCTCTTTTAGTTTCTTCTCCTTGACTCCTACCTTCCTTGGGCTGGGCTAGGCTGGGGGCCAGGTTGGACTTGCGACTTAACATTTCACTTCCGCTTTCTCTTTTTTTTTTCTCTTCCATTATGGGCATTGCTTCGAGGACAAGCCTTGATCTTGCATTGGACGTTACTTCCTGTCAACTTCCAGCAGCAGGAGTCTTCTTTTCAGTGCTTGATGCTTCACGAAATAGACTCTGCCCGTTGGCAGCAAATACCAGAGAGCTAGGAGACAGAGCTGGTTGCAGACCTTTCCTCTTCCAGCCTTTGGTTGCAATTGTTTGGCCCATAATTTGCTAGCTCTAGTTCCTTGGGCCACACAGGTATCCTGCCATCTCCAGCTCTTGTTATATGTGAGAGACATTCTGAACACTGTCCCTTTTTCTTTGCACAGAAGTATATACAGTGTGGCAGTTACTGTAATCTCCTCCGCCTTGCAAACAGCCACTCTAGAATCTTGGACCTCTAGGACTCTCTGTCTTGCATGCTTGGGGGCAAGGCCAAGCAAAATGAAGAGGAGAATAATTAGAGAAAGAGGAGGACGTTGGTGGAGAATTGGGAGCAGGTAAGGTGAAAGGGCACAGGAGAAAAGAGATGCATGTAGACTTTTTGGTTTCTGTGGGAAACAGGTTGACACACTTGGGCCTCATTTGGTATTAACAGAACAGAGAGTTAAAGATCTAAGTAGCTAGATAGTGTGCAGCAACTGCCATGAAGTCTGTACACTGAAGAGAAGAGTCTCACATCTAGTTTTCATTTTGTTTTATGTCATAGTACCTTATTTATAGCATTCACTGGTGTGTTTGTAGAATACAGATGTTTTCAAATGCTCTGGTTTTGTCTACATGGTTATCTCCTTGTCCTGTTTGTAAGGAATCCAACATTGTAAGACATATTGCATGTTTTTCTCTTGACGATTGTTGACCTTGAAGCGTCATGAACTAACTTGAGCTGTTGGATTCTGTGGAGAAACGTTCAAAAGGGTCTGTGAAAAAGGCACTGTGGTGAGTCGCATTATGCACCCGAGCGTAAGGAGCAGATATCTGCCACCAGCCCAGCTTGGCCTGGATTGCCTCTGTTTTAGTTCCCCTGGTTAGTGCTTTTCTCCCTAACCACTCTTGTGACTGTGATAATGTGAGTAAGGGCGGAGTTGCTAATGATCTATGTGTGAGGTAAGCTGGTTTGAGGGAGGAAATCTATGGACCTAGTCATTTTCCTTGGTGGTAAGCTTTCAGGGGTGCAGAGATGGATCTTCCTGGGGCCTTTTCTGGTCCCAGGAAGATATCGCATAGATGGGACCTCCCAAGACACACATTGAATCTTTAGGCCTGTTTTTCCTATTATGAGGTACGAGTTTCTTCACTGATGGGGATGATGCTTATCTGAGAAGAAATTGTGAAAGGTGGTGTAGTGTAGAGGTGTGGCTTAAGCTTTTAAGTTTTCCTCCAGGTTTTTCCCCTAAGCTTCCTACTTCGGACGGCCTACTTACATGATACTAGTAGGTGATGTCCGGCTAACAACTTCCTAAATATACCTGCAAGCCAGATCAGTGTCTCTTTTCTCTGTATTCCCATGGAAATCAAGAGTCCCGCCGAATTTTCCATCGAAACAGTTGATTTGTGTTGTCTCTAGGAATTCTAAAGGGCGTACCGTTGCTTCCTAACCGGTGTCATTTGGGAGATCCGCCTCTGTACGTTCAAATGATTAATTTTGAGACTTTGCTCATGTGTGCAGTAAACCCTTGAATTCCCTAAGACCTTCCTTTCCTCCATCTCCTACCCCATTAAGCCCGCTTCAGTTCATCTCCTGAATTTCTTTGGAATCTGTCAGCCAGCTCTTCCTCAACTTCCTAATACTGAACTTGCCTGTCTGTTGCGATTAGGTCCTAACTGGTGTCCATATATCTTGTTTCCTTCCAATCCACTCTTCACACAAGAAACCTTCAAAGCAAGTTGGAACGTTGCTCATAAACATCGCTCACAAGCATTGTTTTGAGAATAGAAAACACACTGTTGGCCTTTAAGACTCTGCGTGGTCTAGAATCCTCTCTGCTTCTCTAGCCCCATCTTGTGCCACTTTTGCCCTCACTTTCTATGCTTCAGATACACTGAATTAACCTTAGTTCTCACTCATCTGACAGAAGTCAGTTCAGATACTATTTTTCACTGTGATTCCTAGCATTAAGGAATTTGATTATCAGGTTTTGTATGAGGACTATTTCATCAGGGGTACAGAAGTTCTGGCCATCTCTGGTTTTGGATATCCCTTATTTGTTGAGACCTTTGCGTTGTTTGGTTGCCTTTTGTCTGTTTTCCAGATGGGAAAACAGGAACAAGGGAAGTATAGGTTATTACTAGGTGGGGTTGAACAAGTGGAGCAGCAAACTGCAAAGCAGAAAGAAGAGGGACGTACTATAGAGGGATATGACTTCCATTCTCAAGGCGCCTGCATCCTGTGCAGGGAGACAGCCTAACATAAAATGTGCCTAACAACAAATATATTGACTTCTTACTAAAAATCTCCAGTTCATAGAACCGAGGGGTTTGTACCTTCTCCTTTAAAAGTGATAGTCCTGGGACTTCCCCGGTGGTCCCGTGGTGAAGACTCTGCGCTTCCAATGCAGCAGGCGTGGGTTCAATCCCTGGTTGGGGAGCTAAGATCCCACATGCTGCGCAGCCAAAGAAATTTTTTTCGAACGTTATACTCCTGTATTGTTGGCTTTAGTGGTTTAGATTTTGTTGTACTGTTAAGAAGATTTCAGTTTATTTACCGGGAACAAACAACACATAATGTAAAAATAGTTTCCCAGAAACGATTTCCATCATTCTCTTCCTCCCTTTCTCCCGCAGACTGGTGTTTCACCTTGACAAGTTCTCTGTCATTCCATAGGAAAGCTGTCTGGCTTGGAGGTTGCAATCCCAGGGAATTTTTCATCAGCGGGGAAGTCTCCATCACTACAGAGGAATCAAGGGAGAAGTCAGTCCCTGGTAAGTGAGATGCTCCCCCTAAACACCAACACAGCAGTCGTGTACCTTTCAAGGGGTTCAGGGGCAAGATGGGCAAGGCATTTCTACTAACTCTTCTTAAGGATCACGGACAGTGCCCTATGCTACGAGGTAAGCGGTGACTGCTGTAGTTCTTACTGGTGATCCTTTCCTGTCACTGATTCTCGGCTTTCTTTGTATTTCATAGGACTGTTGTCAGTCCAATACAAAATGAGTCTTATTTTTAAAAACCTGAAATGTTTTACAGAGCCTAGCATTCTCATATAGGGTCCTTTCCATTCTCCCCACTTTCCCGAGAGGCCAAGAACACTTCACACCATGAACTAGGAGAGGGGGTAGAGCCCTTTCTGATGAAATACATCAACAAAGACAGAGCCTTAGCCTGCTTGCTCTCTGGACAGGATCTCGGACCACAAGGTCTTCAATCCTGGTATAAATGAAGGAAGTGAGGACAGTTCAACTGGCACTCTGATAACAAGAGTTCGGAAACACCTTCCGAAGAGACTATAGCAGTAGATGAGGGAAGGGAGTGCTACAGTGTGGCAGTACAGGGGGAACGATCGGCTACAGCAGTGAAAAGTGTGGTACCGATTGGTGTGCTCTCGGGGTTCTTGTACATGTAGCATAGATGACCTCTACGGTGGCCCTCCCACCTTCCCACCTGCATTAGGTGTTCTTTTTTTTTGTAATTTATGTTTATGTATTTATTTACTGTTTGAACTTATTTATTCTACGTATTTATGTTTTTGGCTGCACTGGGTCTCTCATTGCTGTGCACGGGCTTTCTCTAGTTGGCGGCTAGCGGGGGCTACTCTCGGTTGCGGTGTGCGGGCATCTCATCGCGGTGGCTTCTCTTGTTGCGGAGCATGGGCTGTAGGCACGTGGGCTTCGGTAGTTGAGGCTCACGGGCTCTAGAATGCAGGCTCCGTCGTCGTGGCACATGCGCTTAGTTGCTGCACGGCATGTGGGATCTTCGCAGACCAGGGCTCGAACCCGTGTCCCCTGCATTGGCAGGCGCCACCAGGGAAGCCCTAGGTGTTCTCATATAGAGTCTAAAAACAGAGAGCACTGAGAGAAGGTAGTGGTTATTAAAGGCTCAGGATCTAAATTCTACCTGTCTCTACACCCCTTCCCAGCTGTCGATTTGACCCCATTTTTGAATGCCGACCTCATTGTTCAACTTTTCTCTGCCGTCTGTATACTCACCTTGAAAACTTGTTTCTGTGATGCGTTGAGCAGACACAGGGTGGCAGACTGCAGAGGTGGAAGCTGGTGGTCGGATATTTGTGGGCTGAATCTCCTTCAGTCCCATTCCCATTTCTGGTTGCCCAGAGGCCCTACTTCCTGTGTGTGACGCCGAGCCGTAGGATTGCGGGCAGGAGCCAAGTTCTCCATACAGTAAAGACCCCAGTGTGCCTTGGTTACAGTAATATACCTGGCTTCCTTCCTGGCAGGGAAGTGACAGGCGGCTATGCCCCTGCTTTGTTCGTGGGCCTCCTGATCCAGCAGTTCCCTTGGCTCTGCCCCTGTCGTCAGCTGCCCCTAGGATAACTCTGAGCCCTAGCCACTTCTCTGGTAGATTTCCCTATTCCCCCACTACAGTCACACCTGAATAAGGCAACTCAGACCTTTCAGAGATGTGTCCTGAACCTCTTGTTTTCTGAAATACCTATCTGGTGGTTGTGAGACTTAAGGCCAGCGTCCCCGAGAGACTTTTTCTATTTCTCCTAGTAAACCTAGACTCATCTTCTGTCACCTTCAACTCTACTCCAATTGTGTTCTTTCAACCCAGACCTCTGACCCTGCTTTTTACTTCTGCCATTTCATCCTCGCTCCTGCTTCCTTTCCTAAATCCATACGTCTCTTTTGGCCTTCCTAGCCCTGGGCCAAGTTCCTTCCTCTTTGCTCAGTTTTTACCCCTTTCCTTCATTCTCCCATCCAACTTTCAGTCCTTCCTTTCTCACGCCCCAGTTAGCAGCATCTGAAAATTCGAAAGGTTTGTTACTCGTCTATTAATTGTATTCCATTTACTTATTCAGTTCTATACCTGTCTTACCTGTGTATGGAAGAACAGCTGGTAGCCAAGGTGGCACCAAGAATCCTAGCAGCTCTCACTTGACGTATCCGTAGTAGTCGGCAATTTCCATTTCGTTTTCCCTCTCGGTGAAAAATTGCAGCTTGCCCGAAGAGGTGTATCTGGCAGCATTCTCCCGTTGTTGTTGAGCCCGCCTCTTCATGGCCTCTCGCTCTGGCCTCTGCTCTTGTTCGATGGGCTTTGACATGACTGGCTCAGGCACGTTGGGTTCCCTCCATGGAACTCGTTGCTTGCTGAAGTCTTGGAGTAGAAAGTGGGTTTGGAGCTTGGGTGGGGACTGGCGCTTATTCACAGCAGGGGGAACAGGCTCCCGCTGGAGAGGAGCGCCAGATGAAGTTTTGGAGGGTGCAGGCCTAGGAGCAGCAGACTGAGGGACACGAGGCTGGGTATGGTTGGGCCAAGCCGGTTGGGTTGGGTTGGTCACAGTTGGCTGAGCTGGTTTGGCGGGGCCTGGCAAAGAGGCAGGAGCTGGCTGGGATGAATTGGCTGCAGCAGGTTGAGCTGAGTCAGTAGAACCAGGCTGGGCACGGTAAGCCCCAGCAGGCCGATGTGAGGCCAGAGACTGTGGCCTCCGAGGAGCGGGTCGAGCTTGAGGCTTGTCCCAGGCAGAAAAAGGCAGAGGTATCAACTTGACCTTCCCAGGAGGAGGCCGCTCATACTGGGCTGGAGACGGACACTCTGTTTCAGCACTGCTGTCTGGTTTCTGGGCTTGGACTTGCGTTTTCTCAGGACCCTTCCCCTCACGTGGGGTATGCCGCCATGGCTGGATAGCTGGGGGTGGCTGGGGGTCTTTGGGGTTGCTTGACTTTCCCAAGAGCCGACAGGAAGAGCGCCCAGTTTTCGTCTCATTCTTCTTCCCCAGCGCATGAAGAACCTTCACAGACTCCAGCATGCGCACGCCAAGGGAGGTTCGAGGCTTTTGAAAGCTCTGTTGGAGAAGCTCAGTTTGGTGTTCCTTTCGCTTCGTGTGGGGGATTGCTGGCTTCTCTTCTGCCTTGACTTTGTTCCCTGACTGCTTGTTCTCCTCAGCCTTGTTTCTCCCTCTGGTCCTTTTGGTCTTTTCCTGCCCGTGGCTCTTAGTTTTGCTGATCTTTCTGGATGCAGCTTTCTGAGGTTTGCCTTGAGAGTGCTTGGCCGTGTTCACAGGAGCCCTGTCACTGACTGCAGCGTGGCATATAACCACTTCTCCCCCTAACAGGCACTCTGGATTCTTTGGCTGGATTTTGGCCTTGGGAGCGCCACTGATAGGCTCAGAGGCTTTCTGTTTGTTCTTCCTGGGTTGATCAGAGGGAACCTTTATGACACTTGGCTTTTCCTGCACCTGATTCACCTTAATGGCTCTGGTGTCTTTAGCTTTGATCACGTTGGGACCTTGGGATTGATCAAGATCTTTCAAAGGATTAAAGAGCTGGGGAAGGTGAATATCCTCCGCCAGTGTAGTAATGTCTGCAAGACCACTGCTAGGTTCAATCCCATTTTCAAGTGTCCCTAGGTCCTGACGACTCCGGCTGTTCTCTCCCAGATCAGCATTTTCAGAACCAGGCTGCTCCTCTTGGCTGAGGGGATCGGTGCAGGCCAGCGGCTGGTGAATATCAGGGATTCCTAAAGGGAGTAGTGGAGGATCTTGGTTCTCTGTTGGGATCTGGTAGGCATCCAGAGGCTTTGAAAGCTTGGTTTTGATATCATCCACGTGCTTACTCTCTATTTGTCCCTGGCTTGGAGCTGGAGGCAGGGCCAGGAGACGCCTGGCACTCTGGACTGGAGCTGTCACTGAAATGTCCCCAAGTTCAGATGGTGGGTTACTCTCAAGTATGTGGCTGTTTCTGCTACTGCAGGACTTGGGGAGTTCTTGACTTTGTGTCACACAAAACGTCTGGCTTGGAGGTTGCAATCCCAGGGAATTTTTCATCACCAGGGGGGAGGTCTCCATCCCTACGAAGGGATCAAGGGAGAAGTCAGTCCCTGGTAAGTGAGATGCTCCCCCTAAACACCAACACAGCAGTCATGTACCTTTCAAGGGGTTCAGGGGCAAGATGGGCAAGGCATTTCTACTAACTCTTCTTAAGGATCACGGACAGTGCCCTATGCTACGAGGTAAGCGGTGACTGTTGTAATTCTTACTGGTGAGCCTTTCCTGTCACTGATTCTCGGCTCGCTTTGTATTTCATAGGACTGTTATAAGTCCAATACAAAATGAGTCTTATTTTTAAAAACCTGAAATGTTTTACAAAGCCTAGCATTCTCATATAGGGTCCTTTCCATTCTCCCCACTTTCCCGAGAGGCCAAGAACACGTCACACCATGAACTAGGAGAGGGGGTAGAGCCCTTGCTGATGAAACACATCAACAAAGACAGAGTCTTAGCCTGCTTGCTCTCTGGACAGGATCTCGGACCACAAGGTCTTCAATCCTGGTATAAATGAAGGAAGTGAGGACAGTTCAACTGGCACTCACATAACAAGAGTTCTGAAACACCTTCCGAAGAGACTATAGCAGTAGATGAGGGAAGGGAGTGCTACAGTGTGGCAGTACAGGGGGAACGATCGGCTACAGCAGTGAAAAGTGTGGTACCGATTGGTGTGCTCTCGGCGTTCTTGTACATGTAGCATAGATGACCTCTACAGTGGCCCTCCCACCTTCCCACCTGCATTAGGTGTTCTTTTTTTTGTAATTTATGTTTATGTATTTATTTACTGTTTGAACTTATTTATTCTACGTATTTATGTTTTTGGCTGCACTGGGTCTCTCATTGCTGTGCACGGGCTTTCTCTAGTTGGCGGCTAGCGGGGGCTACTCTCGGTTGCGGTGTGCGGGCTTCTCATCGCGGTGGCTTCTCTTGTTGCGGAGCATGGGCTGTAGGCACGCGGGCTTCGGTAGTTGAGGCTCACGGGCTCTAGAATGCAGGCTCCGTCGTTGTGGCACATGCGCTTAGTTGCTGCACGGCATGTGGGATCTTCGCAGACCAGGGCTCGAACCCGTGTCCCCCGCATTGCATTGGCAGGCGGATTCTTAACCACGGCGCCACCAGGGAAGCCCTAGGTGTTCTCATATAGAGTCTAAAAACAGAGGGCACTGAGCGAAGGTAGTGGTTATTAAAGGCTCAGGATCTAAATTCTACCTGCCTCTACACCCCTTCCCAGCTGTCGATTTGACCCCATTTTTGAATGCCGACCTCATTCTTCAACTTTCTCTGGCGTTTGTTATACTCACCTTGAAAACTTGTTTCTGTGATGCGTTGAGCAGACACAGGGTGGCAGACTGCAGAGGTGGAAGCTGGTGGTCGGATATTTGTGGGCTGAATCTCCTTCAGTCCCATTCCCATTTCTGGTTGCCCAGAGGCCCGACTTCCTGTGTATGACGCCGAGCCGTAGGATTGCGGGCAGGAGCCAAGTTCTCCATACAGTAAAGACCCCAGTGTGCCTTGGTTATAGTAATATACCTGGCTTCCGTCCTGGCAGGGAAGTGACAGGCGGCTCTGCCCCTGATTTGGAATCTGAGATGGTGTTCCCTGAGCAAGGCTGGCAGAAAGCGATGGATGTAGAGGGACCATGTTCTTGGCGTCTGAAGTTTTATCATACTGGGCTGCCAGAAACATGGAGGAGGCAGCTGTGTGGCGGTCAGTGAGTGCCAGAGTAAAGTCTCCGAGTGAAGAAGAATTCTTTTCAGTGCTTGCTGTGATGTCCCACTCAAGAACACCTGGATAGGAAGCAGCTGAAGTGGAGATCTGGCTGTGGTCAGTAACTCCAGATAACATAGTCGTGCTAGAATGTTGGTAAAGGTAGGCACTACCCATGAGTGTCTGGAAAGGGGTACCGGTAGCCGATGCCGAACTGACGGCAGGGGCAGAGACTCTGGAGAAGTTGCAGACACTTCGTGTTAGGGAAGTTGCATTGCTCACCACAGGAGGAGAATGCTGCAGAGAATTTAGAGTTCCAAGTAGAGATGGATGTTGGAAATTTTCTGTAAGAACAAGAGGGTCATGAAAAACTCAGGGAGGTTGAGAAATTCTCACTACGTTTGAGGAACGGCATCATCTGAAGGTTCTTGCTATCAGGACACCTCTACTATCACTACTTCCTGAGAAACCCAAAATCAGACAGTTAATGATGGCTGTAAGGACTGAGCAGTTTTCCACTCTTCTCTATTCACTGCCTGTGCTCCCATCTTGGGCACAGACGGGCAGAAGAGCCAAGTGGTGTGGTTCAGAGATTGTTCTCTAGGCTGGAAGCAACCTTCTCCCTGCCCTGTCTTTCCCTTCAGCCTGCACTCGTATTGACTTCTATGCTATTTCCTAGACTGGAAGCATTTTAGAACTAGGAGGCCCTTAGAGAACTTCGATGTTCTCAGTCTCATTTCGTGAGTAAGGAAACTGAGGCTCAGAGAGGTCGGGTTGACTTGTTCAAGTTCTCTCATTATGTTAGTATCATTACCAGGTTTCAGAACCTAAGTATCCTGACTTCCTTGCCAGGACTCCACTCTGAGCATGATACTGCCAGAAAGCAGGAGAAATAGAACTTATAATATAGGCATTTTTTTTGTCCATTAGAAAACAGTACGGCTATTACCATGGTCGTCTTCAGTGTCTCCCTTTGCTTGTGCAGTTCCCACGCTATTACCTAGAGGTGACGTACAGCTCAGTCCAACTGGTGAATTGAAAGAGTCATTTTTGCCCTCTTCAAGCCTGGTTTCTCATCCTACCTCAAAATGATTACCCGAAAGTGGATTTCTTAAGTGCTTTTGGAAAGGGAAAAGTTATCTGATTACTTCAGATTCCTCACCTATAAAGTGGTTATAACACCACCACCAATAATAATAGCAGTAATAATTAATAGATGAATAAGCTGATCTATTGCGTATGATTTATATGGAGGAAGATACAATAAGTTCTAGAAAGACAAAGAAAAATCATGACAAGCATATTACGTTAACGAAAAAGAAATCCATAGATATTAATGAAAACTGGGGTATGTGGCAAGTATCGAAGCCTAATGAATTTACTAACAAATGGCATTCTGTACTATCCATGCAATATTATGAAAGTGAATTTTGCCCACTCTATTTTAGTGAATACTATTAACCAGAAGACACGATGGAGGTGATAGAGGTGAATGAATTCCTAGCCAATGCATACAGACAGAGAAGGTATGTCAGTAAAAAATGCATAACAAGCAACAGAATGCAATAAATGTGCATGTATAGGTAGCCACAACACATATAGACAAGTATTTCAATGAAAACCGGTACGAAGCAGACAGCAAAATAATAAGTGTAAAAGAGTTTCATTATTGTGCTCCTTCATATTTTTACCCAGCAAGTAAGAGGTATTAAGCCTAGGAGAAATATATATTTCAATGAATATAGCTTATATAATAAGCAGAAAGGAAGCTTAAAATGTATCAGGAAGGTTTTTGGATTTATCCTAGAACTTAGATTAGAATCATCTTCAGCATCCAAGAAGATGGCATCCCAAAACCTCAAAAAACCATCATGCCTAGAATCCAATTAAAAAAGATTTTCAAATGTAAGAAAATCCACAGGACTCCACAATATGGTTTTCGATAAACGTGGATGTTTGTTTGTTTTGTTTCTTTGGCCGCGCCGCGTGGCCCTGGCCGTGAAAGCACCGAGTCCTAAGCACTGGACCGCCAGGGAATTCCCTAAGTGGGGGGGGGAATTAGAGATGTGGGGCTTGACTTTTTCTTCTTCTTCTTCGGTAGCTAAGCTCTACAAGCGAACGATGGCTGTTGATCAATGTGCTCTCTGTGTTAGGAAGGAAATAACTGTAAAAATGAAAAGCAGCCTTGCCTTAGAACCTACATATCACACCAAGGAAAATAGTCCTTCTGATTCAATTTAGAAGATATCACTTAAAATGTTGAATTGGTGAAATGTCTACCTAGTTTAAAAATTAGAAAGAATAAAACACTGAAAAGCAGCCCCCTAGATAACCACTGTGGTTGCTTGTTTATAGGAGGCATCATTTCTAAAACGTATTTCTAAAATGTTTATATTCAAAACTGTCAAGTGGCCAACTGTATTCAGAGAGGCAATAAAAGAAAGAAAACGGAGTATGACTTTTCTGATAAGCTGCCTTTCCTGGTGATCCCCTGTTCTGGCCTTACTTTCCTTCTTAGTCTGTTAATGTAAGGGTTTGCTACCATCAACTTGGTTTTGCCCTGCTCTGAGCAGGTTTCCCTCTGTGCTGTTTCTGCTTTAATTGAAAATCTTTGGTTCCCATCAGCATTCCATTGCAAACTCCGTTTTTCTTGAGAGCTCCTCTATGCTTTCCCTCTTCATTCTTACATTTTCTCCCATCTCTTGGTGCCTGTTGGCCTGTGCTAATGAAAACCATCCTAAACTTCCTTACGCTCGACTCTGTGCCTCCCTGTAGAGCCCAGTACTCTCCATCCTCTCTCCCTATTCTCTCTTTTCAACTAGTCGAAATCCTAGTGGAGGGAGACCATTAGAGATGAAACATCTTGGTATATATTGCTAGTTTTCTATGTCCCCTGGCTTTTCTATGTTTCTGTTGAAACACTCTTGAGAAGTGTCTGATTTCGTTTTCTACATGGGTACCCTTTAAGGCTCAATACTGGAAAAGAAGGGGATCAGAGTGATCAACCCAACGTGGTATCCTAACGTAACAGTTAAGGAAAGCAACAGGCTTTGTGAGACAGCCAGTGATTTGTCCAAAGTCACACAGATAGTAAACGTCAAAGTCAAAAGTGAAATTAGGTCTCCAGACGTGTAGTTCAATACTTTCCCTCATTATTCCATGCTATTTTGAATCTCCTACTCAATTTAGGGGCAAAAGAAATCGAACGCAAAACTTTCCAAAGTTTCTTTTCTTACCTGACATGGTCAGAGAAGAGGAAGCATCCACTGCAGGTACAAGGGATGAGGAGACAACACTAGAGGATGTCTGAGTGGCTGCAGCTGAACGGCGCACGTGTCCAGTACAGAGGTCACTGGTTACTGGTCCAAACAGCTCCACGGAAACCCCAAGACTCTACCAAGTGGTAGTAGGTTTGGTAGGAGAGTGATGTCACAAAGCAGGCAGTTGAAAGGTATGAGAGAGCCAATAGGGAGGTCCGATCCCCAACAGGAAGGCGGGCTTGGGTGAAGAGAGTGTAGGAGAGCTAAAACAACACCTGAGTTTCTGAGCTCTGGGGAGGAAATCCTAGAAGACAGATTTACCTCCCCCAGGCTCTTCCATTAGGGAAATCATTGCAACATTTCTTACAGACGTTCATTAATACACTGAACTAAGAGTTACTTATATTCTACAGAGTATTCTATTTTATGTATCATATACTTAGAGCTATATAGATCTTCTTTAATTAATAATCCTTAGGAAGGAAAGAGCCATCTAGTTTGAACTATTACAGTTGTTCTGAAATCATATGTGTCTAATGAGTGAACTGATAGCAGCTTTTAAGGAGCCAAAGTAGGGATTAAGAAGCTCTCTTTGTAACTTGGTTCAAGAGTAGGGTGAAGTTTGTTGAGTGTACCTTGTGGAGAATGTTGTGGTCCAAGGCTCTTCTCTTTTAGTTTCTTCTCCTTGACTCCTACCTTCCTTGGGCTGGGCTAGGCTGGGGGCCAGGTTGGACTTGCGACTTAACATTTCTCTTCCGCTTTCTCTTTTTTTTTTCTCTTCCATTATGGGCATTGCTTCGAGGACAAGCCTTGATCTTGCATTGGACGTTACTTCCTGTCACCTTCCAGCAGCAGGAGTCTTCTTTTCAGTGCTTGATGCTTCACGAAATAGACTCTGCCCGTTGGCAGCAAATACCAGAGAGCTAGGAGACAGAGCTGGTTGCAGACCTTTCCTCTTCCAGCCTTTGGTTGCAATTGTTTGGCCCATAATTTGCTAGCTCTAGTTCCTTGGGCCACACAGGTATCCTGCCATCTCCAGCTCTTGTTATATGTGAGAGGCATTCTGAACACTGTCCCTTTTTCTTTGCACAGAAGTATATACAGTGTGGCAGTTACTGTAATCTCCTCCGCCTTGCAAACAGCCACTCTAGAATCTTGGACCTCTAGGACTCTCTGTCTTGCATGCTTGGGGGCAAGGCCAAGCAAAATGAAGAGGAGAATAATTAGAGAAAGAGGAGGACGTTGGTGGAGAATTGGGAGCAGGTAAGGTGAAAGGGCACAGGAGAAAAGAGATGCATGTAGACTTTTTGGTTTCTGTGGGAAACAGGTTGACACACTTGGGCCTCATTTGGTATTAACAGAACAGAGAGTTAAAGATCTAAGTAGCTAGATAGTGTGCAGCAACTGCCATGAAGTCTGTACACTGAAGAGAACAGTCTCACATCTAGTTTTCATTTTGTTTTATGTCATAGTACCTTATTTATAGCATTCACTGGTGTGTTTGTAGAATACAGATGTTTTCAAATGCTCTGGTTTTGTCTACATGGTTATCTCCTTGTCCTGTTTGTAAGGAATCCAACATTGTAAGACATATTGCATGTTTTTCTCTTGACGATTGTTGACCTTGAAGCGTCATGAACTAACTTGAGCTGTTGGATTCTGTGGAGAAACGTTCAAAAGGGTCTGTGAAAAAGGCACTGTGGTGAGTCGCATTATGCACCCGAGCGTAAGGAGCAAGATATCTGCCACCAGCCCAGCTTGGCCTGGATTGCCTCTGTTTTAGTTCCCCTGGTTAGTGCTTTTCTCCCTAACCACTCTTGTGACTGTGATAATGTGAGTAAGGGCGGAGTTGCTAATGATCTATGTGTGAGGTAAGCTGGTTTGAGGGAGGAAATCTATGGACCTAGTCATTTTCCTTGGTGGTAAGCTTTCAGGGGTGCAGAGATGGATCTTCCTGGGGCCTTTTCTGGTCCCAGGAAGATATCGCATAGATGGGACCTCCCAAGACACACATTGAATCTTTAGGCCTGTTTTTCCTATTATGAGGTACGAACGAGTTTCTTCACTGATGGGGATGATGCTTATCTGAGAAGAAATTGTGAAAGGTGGTGTAGTGTAGAGGTGTGGCTTAAGCTTTTAAGTTTTCCTCCAGGTTTTTCCCCTAAGCTTCCTACTTCGGACGGCCTACTTACATGATACTAGTAGGTGATGTCCGGCTAACAACTTCCTAAATATACCTGCAAGCCAGATCAGTGTCTCTTTTCTCTGTATTCCCATGGAAATCAAGAGTCCCGCCGAATTTTCCATCGAAACAGTTGATTTGTGTTGTCTCTAGGAATTCTAAAGGGCGTACCGTTGCTTCCTAACCGGTGTCATTTGGGAGATCCGCCTCTGTACGTTCAAATGATTAATTTTGAGACTTTGCTCATGTGTGCAGTAAACCCTTGAATTCCCTAAGACCTTCCTTTCCTCCATCTCCTACCCCATTAAGCCCGCTTCAGTTCATCTCCTGAATTTCTTTGGAATCTGTCAGCCAGCTCTTCCTCAACTTCCTAATACTGAACTTGCCTGTCTGTTGCGATTAGGTCCTAACTGGTGTCCATATATCTTGTTTCCTTCCAATCCACTCTTCACACAAGAAACCTTCAAAGCAAGTTGGAACGTTGCTCATAAACATCGCTCACAAGCATTGTTTTGAGAATAGAAAACACACTGTTGGCCTTTAAGACTCTGCGTGGTCTAGAATCCTCTCTGCTTCTCTAGCCCCATCTTGTGCCACTTTTGCCCTCACTTTCTATGCTTCAGATACACTGAATTAACCTTAGTTCTCACTCATCTGACAGAAGTCAGTTCAGATACTATTTTTCACTGTGATTCCTAGCATTAAGGAATTTGATTATCAGGTTTTGTATGAGGACTATTTCATCAGGGGTACAGAAGTTCTGGCCATCTCTGGTTTTGGATATCCCTTATTTGTTGAGACCTTTGCGTTGTTTGGTTGCCTTTTGTCTGTTTTCCAGATGGGAAAACAGGAACAAGGGAAGTATAGGTTATTACTAGGTGGGGTTGAGCAAGTGGAGCAGCAAACTGCAAAGCAGAAAGAAGAGGGACGTACTATAGAGGGATATGACTTCCATCCTCAAGGCGCCTGCATCCTGTGCAGGGAGACAGCCTAACATAAAATGAGCCTAACAACAAATATATTGACTTCTTACTAAAAATCTCCAGTTCATAGAACCGAGGGGTTTGTACCTTCTCCTTTAAAAGTGATAGTCCTGGGACTTCCCCGGTGGTCCCGTGGTGAAGACTCTGCGCTTCCAATGCAGCAGGCGTGGGTTCAATCCCTGGTTGGGGAGCTAAGATCCCACATGCTGCGCAGCCAAAGAAATTTTTTTCAAAAGTTATACTCCTGTATTATTGGCTTTAGTGGTTTAGATTTTGTTTTACTGTTAAGAAGATTTCAGTTTATTTACCGGGAACAAACAACACATAATGTAAGAATAGTTTCCCAGAAACGATTTCCATCATTCTCTTCCTCCCTTTCTCCCGCAGACTGGTGTTTCACCTTGACAAGTTCTCTGTCATTCCATAGGAAAGCTGTCTGGCTTGGAGGTTGCAATCCCAGGGAATTTTTCATCAGCGGGGAAGTCTCCATCACTACAGAGGAATCAAGGGAGAAGTCAGTCCCTGGTAAGTGAGATGCTCCCCCTAAACACCAACACAGCAGTCGTGTACCTTTCAAGGGGTTCAGGGGCAAGATGGGCAAGGCATTTCTACTAACTCTTCTTAAGGATCATGGACAGTGCCCTATGCTACGAGGTAAGCGGTGACTGCTGTAATTCTTACTGGTGATCCTTTCCTGTCACTGATTCTCGGCTTTCTTTGTATTTCATAGGACTGTTGTAAGTCCAATACAAAATGAGTCTTATTTTTAAAAACCTGAAATGTTTTACAGAGCCTAGCATTCTCATATAGGGTCCTTTCCATTCTCCCCACTTTCCCGAGAGGCTAAGAACACTTCACACCATGAAGTAGGAGAGGGGGTAGAGCCCTTTTTGATGAAATACATCAACAAAGACAGAGTCTTAGCCTGCTTGCTCTCTGGACAGGATCTCGGACCACAAGGTCTTCAATCCTGGTATAAATGAAGGAAGTGAGGACAGTTCAACTGGCACTCTCATAACAAGAGTTCTGAAACACCTTCCAAAGAGACTATAGCAGTAGATGAGGGAAGGGAGTGCTACAGTGTGGTAGTACAGGGGGAATGATCGGCTACAGCAGTGAAAAGTGTGGTACCGATTGGTGTGCTCTCGGGGTTCTTGGACATGTAGCATAGATGACCTCTACAGTGGCCCTCCCACCTTCCCACCTGCATTAGGTGTTCTTTTTTTTGTAATTTATGTTTATGTATTTATTTATTGTTTGAACTTATTTATTCTACGTATTTATTTTTTTGGCTGCACTGCGTCTCTCATTGCTGTGCACGGGCTTTCTCTAGTTGGCGGCTAGCGGGGTCTACTCTTGGTTGTGGTGTGCGGGCTTCTCCTCGCGGTGGCGTCTCTTGTTGCGGAGCATGCGCTCTAGGCGCGTGGGCTTCGGTAGTTGCGGCTCACGGGCTCTAGGATGCAGGGTCAGTCGTTGTGGCACATGGGCTTAGTTGCTCCACGGCATGTGGGATCTTCCCAGACCAGGGCTCGAACCCGTGTCCCCCGCATTGCATTGGCAGGCGGATTCTTAACCACGGCGCCACCAGGGAAGCCCTAGGTGTTCTTACATAGAGTCTAAAAACAGAGAGCACTGAGAGAAGGTAGTGGTTATTAAAGGCTCAGGATCTAAATTCTACCTGTCTCTACACCCCTTCCCAGCTGTCGATTTGACCCCATTTTTGAATGCCGACCTCATTCTTCAACTTTCTCTGCCGTTTGTGTACTCACCTTGAAAACTTGTTTCTGTGATGCGTTGAGCAGACACAGGGTGGCAGATTGCAGAGGTGGAAGCTGGTGGTCGGATATTTGTGGGCTGAATCTCCTTCAGTCCCATTCCCATTTCTGGTTGCACAGAGGCCCTACTTCCTGTGTATGACACAGAGCCATAGGATTGCGGGCAGGAGCCAAGTTCTCCATACAGTAAAGACCCCAGTGTGCCTTGGTTATAGTAATATACCTGGCTTCCTTCCTGGTAGGTAAGTGACAGGTGGCTCTGCCCCTGATTTGGAATCTGAGATGGTGTTCCCTGAGCAAGGCTGGCAGAAAGCGATGGATGTAGAGGGACCATGTTATTGGCGTCTGAAGTTTTATCATACTGGGCTGCCAGAAACATGGAGGAAGCAGCTGTATGCCGGTCAGTGAGTGCCAGAGTAAAGTCTCCGAGTGAAGAAGAATTCTTTTCAGTGCTTGCTGTGATGTCCCACTCAAGAACACCTGGATAGGAAGCAGCTGAAGTGGAGATCTGGCTGTGGTCCGTAACTCCAGGTAACATAGTCGTGCTAGAATGTTGGTAAAGGTAGGCACTACCCATGAGTGTCTGGAAAGGGGTACCAGTAGCCGATGCCGAACTGACGGCAGGGGCAGAGACTCTGGAGAAGTTGCAGACGCTTCGTGTTAGGGAAGTTGCATTGCTACAACAGATTTTTAAGCAACAGAGCAATCCAGCCAAGTTTATATTTTAGAGAGAGAACATCTTCCATGTGGAGGATCAGTTGAAATAGAAGAGATTGTTAGAATTGTAGGGCGGTAGTATTCCAGGCAGGAGATGACGAATGCCAGACACCACCTAGTCACAGACATAGCTTTTGCAGAGATCAGCTACATGTTGTTGTTTTTTATTTACTCTCTCATATAATTTTTTTTAAGTCCTGGACCACAAAATACTGTGGCATCGTTGGAAAAATCTGAGACTCGATTCTAGTCTTTTTTCTGTTTGCCTGCTCTGCAGCTTGGGCTTACGTTCTCAAGCCTTACTTTTTCATTGTGAAATAAGAACGGTGCTACTTAACCCGAGAACTCCCCAGGCACATAGACCCGTGGCGTGTGAGGAGCAGTGAAGGAGAGAAGGAATGGAAGTGCTTTGGGGACCCCAAGAGCCCTTCAGAAACCGTTTGTTCTTTTTAATATTGAGCATTAAAAGTGAAGGCATTCCATTTGTTTCACTCAAAAACAAATTCTGTTCTTCTGATAGCCTGTTTTTTTTTTCCACTCCCTTTTTCTATAGTCAGATCAGTTCCTGATGGGCATTCTCCAGTCCACACTATTGCATCTGATTGGAGGCTATGCAAAATTTCCCAGAGACAATGAATTTTGACTGTATAGTAGTTAATTCTTTATAGTACGTTCCTGCAAAAACACTCTTTTCTTCAGAGTTTTTCCTTTTCAGGATAGTGGTAGTGTTGTGGTAACTAATAAAGGCTACTCTTCAGAAAATTGTATAACTCGTTTTTAGTGTATCTACTTCGCTTACTTAATTCCATAGTCCCTGTTTTCTAGACAGACTTCTTGGTGTCCACTGTACCCATGGTTTCAACAGGACTGGCTACCTCATGTGCAGGTGAGTTGCCAACCCCAAGAGGCAGAGCATGTTTAAATTGTTCTGTTTACAATAGTAATGTAAGCTAATGTAAGCTGAATGCAAAAAATGCAGTCAGAGAAGTGTATGAAGTGGAAGGCAATTTTGCCCCCTACTCAGATGTTACCACCAGTAATAATTTAGCACATATTTTTTCAGACGTAAAAAATGCAGATATAAGCATATACAATGGTCCCTTGGTATCTGCAGGGGGATTGGTTTTAGGACTCCCCATGGATCCGAAAATCCTCGGATGCTCAAGTCCCGTATGTAAAATGGTGTAGTACAGTCGGGCTTCCATATCTGCAGGTTATGGAACCGTTGGATATACAGAACTGACTGTACCTGTGATTTAATGGTATAGTGTTTTAGACATTCTGGTTTATAATTTAATATATGGAGGACATCTTCGTCTGACAATATTTGGAGACCTCATTCTTATTTATTTATTATTCTTTTTTTTCCTCCAAATTTGCTTTATGTAGTTGGATATAAATAAATGAGCACAAACTTAAGCAAGATACATGTAACAATTTAATAGAACCTGATACTCTTAATTCTTTCAGTGTTTCTCCAACTCATCATGGGGCTCGTAAGAAAAGTAACCAACATGGATACTACTACAGTTGAATGTCAAATCTTTAAGTGCTTAGGACATACTAAATCCTTGTATAATGCACTTATGAGGAACCCTTCAAGAGACTTGTGTTTTGTATGTAGCAAAAAGTGTTAAGAGTCAAATATTCAACTCAGTATAAAATAATAAGAAACACTTCTGATTTGTTAGGTTGAGATTGCTTCTCCTTTTACTAATGAATGATTGTTTTAGCTGTAATATCACTGAGCTGAACAAATATGTCACCTTGGAGTACATAAGGAAAAATAAACACATGCTAAATGGGTAAAACATTACAACTACATCTTTACTAGACCATCTCTACTAACGCTTCAGAAACTTAGAGATTTAGAGTGTTCTTACGTTAATTGCAAGAAAAATAGAAAGAGAGAAATTCCTTCTTTTTTGAGATCACAGCTGTGAAGTCGTGATTATACAAATTCTTCATTTGTGTGCAAAACATGAAACACATTTCTCTTAATTCTCCCTGCTTAGAATTGTCAGTCAACTAGCAGGACTTTCCTTCCAAGAAACAAGAGACTGAGATGTGTTTTATATAACTTCAATAACCTCAGCACTACAGTAAGAAGACATGCAGTATCCTTTTGCTGTGCTTCAAGACAACAGGGAAGGAGGTCACAGGAAAGAAGAAATCAAAATGGTTACAACTGAGAAACTTTTCTCAGTGTAACCATGGTGCCACTTTCATTTTTACATAAGCATGGTGGCATAATTCAAGCTCAATACATCAGAATTCTTAATATTTAAAATTTACCTTGACTTTTAATTATCACCATGTTAACAACCAAAATAATTTGACGAAACTCATAAGAAAGGGTAATGTTAATAAACCCCACTTTACTAGAGTTAGTTTCTGGACACATTAGCTCATTTTTTTTATAGAAGAGGGACAGTGAATCTCAGTTGGCTTACAAGCTAGGAGATCACTTTGAATTCTGCATTTCTTAACTGCAAACAGATATAGCACTTGTAACAGGTTATAACTGGTTTTCAGCTGGTTTTCAAGCACAGAGCCAGCCCCAACAGTAATAGTACACTATTGAAAAAGACCTAAGGCAATGAATTCCATTTCCAGTGGAAAGAAAGAATCGTATGGTCTTGGACAAACAATTCTGATGGTTTACTTAACAGTCACTTAGTAGTTCTTCCTTGCTCATAGAGCTTTATGACTTTTTTGAGGAGTGAAGCATTCAGCTTGAGTGGATAAATCCTTGTTAGGCTAAGACAATCATTATCATATCCCTCTTTGCCATGAATTGTCTTACGAATGGTCATATCAGTCTGTTTTGGCAAATGAGTAATTAAGGGAAGGCTGTTATTGTGCTTATGAGAATGATATTTTTCTCTGAGAAAAGATAAATAGGCATTAGGAAAATGACCATTTGGGCTCTTTTTCTGCTTCCTCCTTGTTTTGTGAGAATATGATATTTGGTTTTACAGCAGCCATCTTGTGACCCTGAGATGATCATATGCCAATAATGACAAATGGTAGATTAGAAAGAACCAGCAAAGACAGAAAACAGCAACATCAATAGTAACAACAATCACAGCAAAAGAACAATGGGACCTTAACTTGTGGAGTTCCTATAAAGTAAAAAATATAAGTGCTCTATGTTTATTCTAAAACAAAAAAAGAACTATGCAAACCAGCTTAAAACTCCTTTTTTTGTGCCAGTGTTCTAAAATGTGGCTTTTCATAAAACCTTGACCCAAATGCCAGCAACTTCAGAAAAGAATTTGGGTAGGGGGAAGAAGAAAGTTATCTCACTTAGGAAAAACAACCACTATCTTTATCCTAATCTTTGGCACACAGTTGAAACATATATAGCTGCTGTAACACTTTACACAATTCCTATGTACTGGAGGAATAACAAGATCTAAATAACAATTATATTTTTCAACACTGGGTGAAGGCTTTACATAAAAATACCATCCTCCTTTTTCCCCCTAAATTTCTAAAATATCACGTGCTTTTCCCCAACATCTGCAGCCGTTCAGGAATTTTTAGGAAACTTTCATGCATGATCTTAATTCCTAATCCCTGGCTCTTTGGGCTCAACCACAAAAGATCAAAACCACCAAAAATGATGGTTCACTTGAAGTCAGGTGAGAGACACTGGCTCAGTTAGTCTCGTAGGACAAAAGCAGTGCTGCATCAACTGTCTCCATGCAGGAGGGGCACGTGAAGGATCTCATCAGCCAGTCATCTGTACAGCCCAGGTGATCTGCATACACAGCAGAAATCAAATTGGGTTCTCATAAACAAAGTGCATCATACAGATCACACACTCCCCGATCTTTTTTTTAAATATTTGTTTTATTTTATTTATTCATTTATTTGGTTGCGCCGGGTCTTAATTGCAGTCGGTGGGCTCCTTAGTTGTGGCATGCAAACTCTTAGTTGCGGCATGCATGTGGGATCTAGTTCCCTGACCGGGGAACGAACCCGGGCCCCCTGCGTTGGGAGTGTGGAGTCTTTAGCCGCTGCACCACCAGGGAAGTCCCCCGGATCCTTTTTTCTGATCCATTTCTTCCAGGGTCATAAACTCCTTCAGGCTGATGCTGTATGAGGCCTATTCTTTGAGCTATCCTAATTTGCTCCTCTCAGCTGAGGTGCTAGGCGAGTCTGACTAGGTGTTGGATGAGAGACCAAAACTGGAACTTGATCCAGATATGGCAGCAGCAGCTCCTGATCCAGCTCCGTCCCCTTGCCAAAGCTAGCCCAGTCGGATTGAGACTTGTGAGGCAGGGAGATGTCATCCGAAGTGGGGGACTTAAGGCAGTTCCCCATCTTCCGGGGCTTGAGTGTGTGATCTGTGTGCTGTTTTGACAGTCTCCCAACCTCATTCTTTTTTTTTTTTTTAATTAGTTTATTTATTTATTTATTTTTGAATTTAAAAAATTTATTTATTTTTTATACAGCAGGTTCTTATTAGTTATCTATTTTATACATATTAGTGTATATATGTCAATCCCAATCTCCCAATTCATCTCACCACCACCGACCCCCGCCCTGCCCCGCTTTCCCCCCTTGATGTCCATACGTTTGTTCTCTACATCTGTGTCTCTATTTCTGCCTTGCAAACCGGTTCTTCTGTACCACTTTTCTAGATTCCACATATATGCATTAATATATAATATTTGTTTTTCTCTTTCTGACTGACTTCACTCTGTATGACAGTCTCGAGGTCCATCCACGTCTCTACAAATGACCCAAGTTCGTTCTTTTTTATCGCTGAGTAATATTCCATTGTATATGCGTACCACATCTTCTTTGTCCGTGCACCTGTCGATGGGCGTTTAGGTTGCTTCCGTGACCTAGCTATTGTGAATAGTGCTGCAGTGAACATTGGGGTGCATATGTCTTTTTGAATTATGGTTTTCTCTGGGTATATGCCCAGTAGTGGGATTACTGGGTCATATGGTAATTCTATTTTTAGTTTTTAAGGAACCTGCATACTGTTCTCCATAGTGGCTGTATCAGTTTACATTCCCACCAGCAGTGCAAGAGGGTTCCCTTTCCTCACATCCTCTCCAGCATTTGCTGTTTGTAGATTTTCTGATGATGCCCATTCTAAGCGGTGTGAGGTGATACCTCATTGTAGTTTTGATTTGCATTTCTTTAATAATTAGTGATGTTGAGCAGCTTTTCGTGTGCTTCTTGGCCATCTGTATGTCTTCTTTGGAGAAATGTCTATTTAGGTCTTCAGCCCATTTTTTGATTGGGTTGTTTGTGTTTTTAATAGTGAGCTGCATGACCTATTGATATATTTTGGAGATTAATCCTTTGTTGATCGGTTTATTTTTTTTTTTAAGGCTGCATTGTTCCTTTGCTTACTGATGAACATGTACAAGTCAGAAGTTTTTGATATTATAAAACATCAAAGTAATGAACATTCCTGTGTGAACATCTTTGAATATATATGCTTTGTCTCAGTTAACTTCACTCAGAATGGGACTTCTGCATCAAGGAGTTTATGCCCTTATGCTTTTTGTGGGTGTTGCTACACTGTACCAATGTATGGTTGTTCATGCAGGAAATACGTATTGAGCATCTGTTATGTTTAAGCACTGTGCTGGGTGCTAGCAAAAAGACTTGAGAAATTTTGTGAGTGAGGAGACTTGACCTGCCTGCCCTTTGTGAATTCTAGCAGTCCAGAGAGGGAATAGCTATTCAAGAATCACACTCTGCATGTAGAATTACAACTCTGACAGGTGCCAAGGAGAGGGACATGGTACCATGAGAGCATATTTTAGGGAGGATTTGATCTCATCATGGAGATTAGAGAAGGTTTAGGGATGTTTCAGCTGATATCTGAAGGATGAGTAGGTATTAACCAGATAGGGACGTTGGGGAGAGATTTCTGAGCATAAGGAATAGCAAAAGACCCTCTAAGAGGAAAGCATATGCTGTGTTGGAGGAACTGGCCAGGAAGGTGGGGCCGTTGGGGGAGCATGTCATTATAATGGAGCTGCAAGTGTGGGTAGGAGCTCGATCGTGCAGGCTTATGTTTAAGGTTTCAGACTTGAAGAGTAATAGAAAACCATTGAACTATTTTTGTTGAAGGTGAGTGTGTGGAACATACCCAATTGCATTTTCAACCTATCGTTTTGCTACCGAGTGGAGAATACACTGCAGGGAGAAAGAGTGGAAGCAAGGAAGCAAGTTAGGAGACTTGTGTAGAAATTGGGCATAATGGTGGCTTGGACCAGGGTATGGTGGTCATTTTGGTGGAAAGATGTGGACAGATTCTAGAGGTATGTAGGCAGTATCATTGTCAGCACTGGTGGTGGGTTGAGGATGAGGGTGAGGGAGAAATAGCTGTCAGTGATGGTGATTCCTAAGTTTCTGGCTCCTGTGGTTGATTAGATAGGGTTTTTTAGATATGATGTTAATATTTGTCCTAATTTGTCTTTTGTTATTTGTTGGTTCTTGATGAATACTCTTGTCATATTAAGTCTCCTGTTTTTAGTGTACAAAGCATTTTGACCGAAACTGACCGTTGTATGTTATCAGATAACTTTTTAACATCTGCCAGTTTGGTCCTGTATTTTATTCTCTTTCATTTATTGATTAAATTGTTGTATTAATGTAAATAACTATATTAATAGATTTTCTAAAGTTGCGTTATCCTTGCATCCTTGGTCCTTGGAATAAAGCCTGTTTTTTTTTTTTTTTTTTTTTTTTTTTTGGCTGTGTTGGGTCTTTGTTTCTATGCGAGCGCTTTCCCTAGTTGCGGCAAGCGGGGGCCACTGTTCATCGCGGTGGGCGGGCCTCTCACTATCGCGGCCTCTCTTGTTGCAGAGCACGGGCTCCAGACGCGCAGGCTCAGTAGTTGTGGCTCACGGACCCAGTCGCTCCGGGGCATGTGCGATCTTCCCAGACCAGAGCTCGAATCCGTGTCCCGTGCATTGGCAGGCAGATTCTCAACACTGCGCCACCAGGGAAACTCCGGAATAAAGCCTTTTTGTAGTCATGGTATATATCATGCTTTAATAATTATTGATTAGATATGCTGATATTTTCTTAGGATTTTTCTATCTGTATTTGTAAAGCACAATTGGACCTTTTTTTGCAAAAACTTGATTTTCTTTCCTTTTTATTTACAAATGACTCGAATTTTGTTGTTTTGTAGATATTTGATTGATGTAGAAGGCATGTGGCCAGATGATGCAATTGAATGTAAGTATAAGGGTTGTCACTACTTTTCCCTTGTTATAAAATTTGAAGGGAGAAATGTAAGGGAATTTCTCAAATTTTGGAAAAATAGAAAAGTCTGTAATTCATTTGTTCTGACATACGATAACCTTTTACCAAAAGTTTATAAAGGGATGTATCTGGAAATAGCAAGATATAATAGCCTGAATAATTAGTCAGTGGATTTCAGCATTTTTTTTTTCTTTTTAAAATTTATTTAATTAATTAATTTACTTTTGATATTATATCCACTGCCCCACCAAGGAAGTCCCTTTTTCTTCCTTCCTTCTTTCCTTCCTCCCTTCCTTCCTTCCTTCCTTTAAAGCTCCAAGTCATTTAAAATACATGACTTCTTACTAAAAATCTCCAGTTCATAGAACCAAGGGGTTTATAACTTCTCCTTTAAAAGTGATATTCCTGGGACTTCCCTGGTGGTCCCGTGGTGAAGACTCTGCGCTTCCAATGCAGCAGGCGTGGGTTCAACCCCTGGTTGGGGAGCTAAGATCCCACATGCTGCGCAGCCAAAGAACTTTTTTTCAAAAGTTATATTCCTGTATTATTGACTTTAGTGGTTTAGATTTTTTTTTTAATGTTTAGAAGATTTCAGTTTCTTTACCAGGAACAAACAAAACGTAATGTAAAACTAGTTTTGCAGAAACGATTTCCATCATTCTCTTCTTCCCTTTCTCCTGCAGACTGGTGTTTTATCTTTACAAGTTCTCCGTCATTCCATAAGAAAGCTGCTCGTCTTCTGGTTTCATAAGAGATGGTGAACAGTGGTAAAATATCCAGTTGACCGAAATTTCTAGAGTACACTTCAGGGAGCGAATGATGGGGTGGAATGTTGGGGCAGAGTGAGAGATACAGATTCTGGTGAGACTGAGAGTCATGCACAAAAATTACTGGGCTGTGGTGAAGGGAGAACAAAACTAAATCAGGTTCCTGCTGGTGGACAGGAAGCCAAGATGAAGAAGAATGGTGCGTAGCTAGGCAGTGTAATTAGGCCCCTAAGTGCTGTGTCTCCTGATAGTAATTATGAACAGAAACCAAATAATAGTTACTAATAACATGGAGGTGACCAATCCTTGAGAGCTGAGGCAGAGAGAAGGAAAGATGGCATTATGCCTTGTCTCTGGTGCCTTGAGTTTCCCAGGCTGGTTTGTGACCAATCTTGGGTGAAATCATAACTAAGTCATTTCTGCTAAGGTGATCAGCTTTCGTGGGGTCCTTTCTCTGCACTCTGTCCAATGGTAAAGCCCACTGGTTTATGCCTCCTGGAAAACAGTTATTCCAAAGCAGTATAAGTGAAGCATTGATGAAACAGCCATGAAGAACATGTTTCCACATGGCCTCGCACCACCTTTTCAAAGTGCTGTAAAACTTTTTTCATCCAAAAATCAGTAACAGAAAAGGATTGGGATCAAATCCCGTACAGAGGTAGTGTAAGAAAAAAGAGAATAAGGAGCAGAATAGCATGTCTTCAGACAATAAAATCAAGTTGGAAAAGACAGGTCCACAAAACAGATCAAAACTGTAACCTATTATTTCAAAGTGGGCTAAAAGATGTTAGGAAAAACAATGCGAAAGATGAAAGAACATGGATCGAGGAGGGAATGGGAAGTTATTGTTTAGTGGCTATAGAGTCTCTGTTTGGGATGGTGGAAAAGTTCTGGAAATGGTAAATGCTGATAAATGCCACCTATGGGTGTTTGGTTTTAGTTGATCTTCTTCCATGAAAGGGTTTGGAGAGATTCAGAAGCTATGCTGCTGCCTCCATCTTTCTGATGTCCTGCTCAATCTTTTGACATAATTATTTTGAATTTGCACAGTGGTGATGGTTGCACAGCATTGTGAATGTATTTAATGTCACTGAATTGTATACTTGAAAATGGTTGAAATAATAAATTTTGTTTTATGTATATTTTACCATAATAAAAAAAAGATGAAAGAACAGCATAAACCAGAATTAGGTAAGATGATAGAACTCAAGACAGAATTCAAAATAAAAGAAAAAAGTTTCAGAAATGAGGACTAAATTTAAAATAATACAAGAGTGGGGACTTCCCTGGTTGTCCAGTGGTTAAGAATCCACCTTGCAGTGCAGGGGATGCAGGTTCGGTCCCTGGTTGGGGAACTGAGATCCCACATGCTGCAGGGCAACTAAGCCCGCACGCCGCAACTACTGAGCCCACGTGCTCTGGAGCCCACGCGCCACAACTGGAGAGCCCACGAGCCGCAAGGAAGAGCCCACGCACTGCAACAAAGAGCCCACGTGCTGCAACTAATACCCGACACCTCCAAAAATAAATAAGTTAATTAATTAAATAAATTAAATAAAATAATACGAGTGAATGAACATAATGGATAATGCCTTAAGAGAAACAAACAAGAAGAGGAAAAAATTTTTTTAAATCAAAAAGAAGATAAAAAGAATTTTAGAGAAATGGCAAACATAACAGATAGGCAAGAAAGAGTCAGGACAGCTCTGAAAAGAGAAATATAAATACGTATAAGGGGCTTTCCTGGTGGTGCAGTGGTTAAAAATCCTCCTGCCAATGCAGGGGATATGGGTTCGATCCCTGGCCCAGGAAGATCCCACATGCCATGGAGAAGCTAAGCCCGTGAGACACAACTACTGAGCCTGTGTGCCACAACTACTGAAGCCCACGCGCCTAGAGCCCGTGCTCGGCAACACGAGGAGCCACCGCAATGAGAAGCCCGCTTGCCGCAACTAGAGAAAGCCTGCGCACAGCAACAAAGACCCAAAGCAGCCAAAAATAAATAAATAAATACATTAAAATATATATATACGTATAAGAATCTGTTATACCATAAAAGTGACATTTCAAATCAGTGGGACAGATTAGTCAATAAGTTGTGATACATAAATGTTGGGGTATAAATATTTCTCTGGAAGGATCCACAGCACGGCCAAAGCAGATGTCTCTGAGGAGGGAAATGTGTGGCTGGGGAACGTGGGGAAAAGGGTCACTTTTCATTGAATACCCTTGTGTACCTTTTCTAGTGTTCTGTCATGTGAATCTATTACCTCTGAAGTTTGCCTGAGTTCAAACCCCAGTTCCCCCAATTGCTAGCTCTTAATCTAGGGCAAACTCTTCACACTCTCCAAGCCTCTTAATCTGTGAAGTAAGGTCAGTAACTCAGCCTGGTGCTGCCTGGCACAGAATAAACTCTCAAAAAATGGACATTATTAGTGAAAAAAACCCAAATGCCCATCAGTGGATGAATGGATTTTTTTAAATGTGGTGGATATGTGAAATATTATACAGCCATAAAAAGGAATGAAGTACTAACACATGCTACAACATGGACGAACTTGAAAACATTATGCTAAGTGAAAGAAGCCAGAGACAGCGGTCACATTTGTATTATTTCATGAAATGTCCAGAAAAGGCAAAACCATAGCAACAGAAAGCAAATTAATGGTTGCCAGGGCTGAAGGAAGAGGGGATGAAGAGTGCCTGCTGATGCTTAAGGGGGCTTCTTTTTGGGGTGATGAAAACGTGATGGGTTAGATGCCGGTGATGGTTGCATAGGCTTGTGGATGTACTAAATGACACTGAATTTGCAGTTTCAGAAGGTGAATTTTATGGCATGTGAATGACATCTCAAAAAAATAATTTTGAAAATGAAAATTGCCCATTTTCCCATAGTCACTATCCACTGTCTCCATCTCTCCCTTCTCCCCACTGCATTCCTTTTCACGCCCAGCCCTGCCGCTCTCTCCCATCGTCACTCCCTCGAGCTGCCCCACGAGGCCTCCCAGGGAGCCTCTGAACCCCTGGGCGCCTGCGTCCTGTGGCTGTTGGAGCTGCTGCCCAGTGCGCGTGCCCCCACCACTCTCACCCGTGAGAGTGGACGCTTCCGTCGGATTTTTTCTCATGCGTTTCAGTAGATGGTGATGTTTACAAAAGGCGGCACGTGCCCTGCTCAATGGAGGAAGCCCCTCAAGTTAATATTTAGGCGCGTGCAGAAGTTTGATCTCGTCCACCAGTAACCTCAGGATGCTGTGCTCTGAAAGCCAGGTTGGCCGCCTACGGGCATCTGCAAATACAGAGGACTTCAGAGGCATTTGGGCCTCAAATTGAGTCCTTGTACCTCCACATGGGATGTGACCTCAGCCCTTTGCTGCACCTCTGTAAGTGAAGTGGCACAGGAATACCGGCCTTGCCTGTCTTTGCCAAGGTTAACTGAAGAGCGCATTCGCTCCCCTCGTGCTTAGGTGTTGAGTACATCGTGATTTACATACCAGGCCCTATTCGTGGGCCTCCTGATGCAGCAGTTCCCTTGGCTCTGCCCCTGTCGTCAGCTGCCCCTAGGATAACTCTGAGCCCTAGCCACTTCTCTGGTAGATTTCCCTATTCCCCCACTATAGTCACACCTGAATAAGGCAACTCAGACCTTTCAGAGATGTGTCCTGAACCTCTTGTTTTCTGAAATACCTATCTGGTGGTTGTGAGACTTAAGGCCAGCGTCCCCGAGAGACTTTTTCTATTTCTCCTAGTAAACCTAGACTCATCTTCTGTCACCTTCAACTCTACTCCAATTGTGTTCTTTCAACCCAGACCTCTGACCCTGCTTTTTACTTCTGCCATTTCATCCTCACTCCTGCTTCCTTTCCTAAATCCATACGTCTCTTTTGGCCTTCCTAGCCCTGGGCCAAGTTCCTTCCTCTTTGCTCAGTTTTTACCCCTTTCCTTCATTCTCCCATCCAACTTTCAGTCCTTCCTTTCTCACGCCCCAGTTAGCAGCATCTCAAAATTCTTAAGGTTTATTACTCATCTATTAATTGTATTCCATTTACTTATTCAGTTCTATACCTATCTTACCTATGTATGGAAGAACAGCTGGTAGCCAAGGTGGCACCAAGAATCCTAGCAGCTCTCACTTGACGTATCCGTAGTAGACAGCAATTTCCATTTCTTTTTCCCTCTCAGTGAAAAATTGCAGCTTCCCCGAAGAGGTGTATCTGGCAGCATTCTCACGTTGTTGAGCCCGCCTCTTCATGGCCTCTCGCTCTGGCCTCTGCTCTTGTTCGATGGGCTTTGACATGACTGGCTCAGGCACGTTGGGTTCCCTCCATGGAACTCGTTGCTTGCTGAAGTCTTGGCATAGAAGTTGGGTTTGGAGCTTGGATGGGGACTGGCGCTTAGTCACAGCAGGGGGAACAGGCTTCCCGCTGGAGAGAAGCGCCAGATGAAGTTTTGTAGGGTGCAGGCCTAAGAGCAGCAGACTGAGGGGACACGAGGCTGGGTATGGTTGGTCCAAGCCGGTTGGGTTGGGTTGGTCACAGTTGGCTGAGCTGGTTTGGCGGGACCTGGCAGAGAGGCAGGAACTGGCTGGGATGAATTGACTGCAGCAGGTTGAGCTGAGTCAGTAGAACCAGGCTGGGCACGGTAAGCCCCAGCAGGCCGATGTGAGGCCAGAGACTGTGGCCTCCGAGGAGCGGGTCGAGCTTGAGGCTTGTCCCAGGCAGAAAAAGGCAGAGGTATCAACTTGACCTTCCCAGGAGGAGGCCGCTCATACTGGGATGAGGATAGACACTCTGTTTCAGCACTGCTGACTGGTTTCTGGGCTTCGACTTGAGTTTTCTCAGCACTCTTACCCTCATGTGGGGTATGCCGCCATGGCTGGATGGCTGGGGGTCTTTGGGGTTGCTTGAATTTCCCAAGAGCCGACAGGAAGAGAGCCCAGTTTTCTTATCATCCTTCTTCCCCAGCGCATGAAGAACCTTCACAGACTCCAGCATGCGCATGCCTAGGGAGGTTCGAGGCTTTTTAAAGCTCAGTTTGGTGTTTTTTTCGCTTCGTCTCGGGAATTGTTGGCTTCTCTTCTGCCTTGACTTTGTTCCCTGACTGCTTGTTCTCTTCAGCCTTGTTTCTTCCTCTGGTCCTTTTGGTCTTTTCCTGCCCGTGGCTCTTAGTTTTGCTGATCTTTCTGGATGCAGCTTTCTGAGGTTTGCCTTGAGAGTGCTTGGCCGTGTTCACAGGAGCCCTGTCACTGACTGCAGCGTGGCATGTAACCACTTCTCCCCCTAACAGGCACTCTGGATTCTTTGGCTGGATTTTGGCCTTGGGAGCGCCACTGATAGGCTCAGAGGCTTTCTGTTTGTTCTTCCTGGGTTGATCAGAGGGAACCTTTATGACACTTGGCTTTTCCTGCACCTGATTCACCTTAAAGGCTCTGGCATCTTTGGCTTTGATCCCGTTGGGACCTTGGGATTGATCAAGATCTTTCAAAGAACTAAAGAGCTGGGGAAGGTGAATATCCTCCGCCAGTGTAGTAATGTCTGCAAGACCACTGCTGGATTCGATCCCATTTTCGAGTGTCCCTAGGTCCTCACGACTCAGGCTGTTCTTTCCCAGATCAGCATTTTCAGAACCAGGCTGCTCCTCTTGGCTGAGGGGATCGGTGCAGGCCAGCGGCTGGTGAATATCAGGGATTCCTAAAGGGAGTAGTGGAGGATCTTGGTTTTCTTTTGGGATGTGTTAGGCATCCAGAATCTTTGAAAGCTTGGTTTTAATATCATCCACGTGCTTACTCTCTATTTGTCCCTGGCTTGGAGCTGGAGGCAGGGCCAGGAGACGCCTGGCACTCTGGACTGGAGCTGTCACTGAAATGTCCCCAAGTTCAGATGCTGGGTTACTCTCAAATATGTGACTGTTTCTGCTACTGCAGGACTTGGGGAGTTCTTGAGTTTGTGTCACACAAAATGTCTGGCTTGGAGGTTGCAATCCCAGGGAATTTTTCATCACCAGGGATGTCTCCGTCACTACAAAGGAATCAAGGTAAAAGTCCAGTCCCTGGTAAGTGAGATGCTCCCGCTAAACTCCAACACAGCAATCATGTACCGTTCAAGGTACATGATTGCTGTGTTGGTGTTTAGGGGCAGGATGGGCGAGGCATTTCTAGTAACTCTTCTTAAGGATCATGGACAATGCCCTGTGCTACGAGATAAGCGGTGACTGTTGTAGTTCTTACTGGTGATCATTTCATGTCACTGATTCTTGGCTTTCTTTGTATTTCATAGGATTGTTATAAGTCCAATACAAAATGAGTCTTATTTTTAAAAAACTAAAGTGTTTTACAAAGCCTAGCATTCTCATGTAGAGTCTTTCCAATTCTCCCCACTTTCCTGAGAGGCTAAGAACACTTCACACCATGAACTAGGAGAGGGGGTAGAGCCCTTTCTGATGAAATACATCAACAAAGACAGAGTCTTAGCCTGCTTGCTCTCTGGACAGGATCTCGGACCACAAGGTCTTCAATCCTGGTATAAATGAAGGAAGTGAGGACAGTTCAACTGGCACTCTCATAACAAGAGTTCTGAAACACCTTCCAAAGAGACTGTAGCAGTAGATCAGGGAAGGGAATGCTACAGTGTGGTAGTACAGGGGGAATGATCGGCTACAGCAGTGAAAAATGTGGTACCTATTGGTGTGCTCTCGGGGTTCTTGTACATGTAGCATAGATGACCTTTACAGTGTCCCTCCCACCTTCCCACCTGCATTAGGTGTTCTGTTTTTTTTTTTTAATTTGTTTATTTATTTTTTGAACTTATTTATTTTATGTATTAATTTTTTTGGCTGCACTGGGTCTTCATTGCTGTGCACGGGCTTTCTCTAGTTGCGGCTAGCGGGGGCTACTCTTGGTTGCGGTGTGCGGGTTTCTCATCGCAGTGGCTTCTCTTGTTGCGGAGTATGGGCTCTAGGCGCATGGGCTTCAGTAGTTGTGGCTCCCGGGCTCTAGAATGCAGGCTCAGTAGCTGTGGCACATGCGCTTAGTCGCTCCACTGCATCTGGGATCTTCCCTGACCAGGCCTCGAACCCGTGTCCCCTGCCTTGGCAGGCGGATTCTTAACCACGGCGCCACCAGGGAAGCCCTAGGTGTTCTCATATAGAGTCTAAAAACAGAGAGCACTGAGCGAAGGTAGTGCTTATTAAAGGCTCAGGATCTAAATTCTACCTGTCTGTACACCACTTCCCAGCTGTAGATTTGACCCCATTTTTGAATGCTGACCTCATTCTTCAACTTTCTTGCTGTTTGTGGGGCTTGCACTTTGGCATTTTCTTAAAAGCTAAACATAAACTTACCATATGACCCAGCAATTCCAGTCCTGCGTATATATGCAAAAGAAATGAAAACCTATGTCCACAGAAAAACTTTTACAAAAATGTTCATAGCAGCATGATTCACGTTATCCGGAAAAAAAAAAAAAAAATGAAACAATCCAAATGTCCAACAACTGGCAACTGGATAAACAAAATGTGGTAGAGCCATACAATGGAATACTAACCAGCAATAAAAAGGAGTACTGGTACACACTATAACAAGGATGAATCTTGAAAACATCATGCTAAGAAGCTAGATGCAAAGACTAGATATTATATAATTCTATTTACATGAAATGTGCAGAAAAGGAAAAAGGCAGATTGGAGGTTGTCTGGGGCTGGGAATGTGGATTGATTGCAAACAGGTATAAGGGACTTTTCTGGGTAACAGAAGTGTTCTAAAACTGGATTGTGGTGATGATTGCACAGCTCTGTAAATTTACTAAAAATAATTGAATTGTATACTTAAAATGGATGTATTTTATGGTATGTAAATTAAACTTCTATAAAGTGTTTTAAAAATCTCTGTAAAGATATGCCAGAACAAGTCACACTGAGTAGCTCTGGAAAGGAAAGATGGGTGCCTGGGAAACGGGAGAGGGAAGACACTGTATCAAATACTCCTTTCTATATTTTTAATTTTGTACCATGTATTGTCAGTTTAAGAAATGAGAATAAACAAAACAAAAACTTACAAGGAAGAGTGTGGCAATAAAGGTTTAATGGCTTTGGTGAGTTCAATAGGAGTAAAACATATGTTAGGCCATAGAAATGTTCTAGCTTACAGAAAGGAAGATGATAAATCCTCTGTCACCATCTGAAGCACAACATGCTTAGTTCAAAGGGACATGCTTAAAAACAGGATGTCAACAAATAGACCCAGAAGCTGTCAACTTAGGAAAGGGGAGTAGAAAGGATGACCTGTGAGAAACGGTTCAAAGAGTGAAGACCTGAGGGAAAATACTTCAGGGAAGGAAGTGGGGACCTGAGAGGTAGAAGATTAGGTCTCTTTTGTGCCTTCAGAGAGCAGAACTGGAAGCAGAGCCAGGAAATCTAGTACAGGCAGATTTTGGATCTTTTTAAGTTTTAAAACCTTTGCCAGCTGGAGCCTTAGACAAATGGAACAAGTTGCCAATGAGCGGCAAGTGAGTGGTGGAGCTGTTGAAGCAGAGGCTGGAGCACCCTGTGGAGCAGAGGCAGCGGAAGTGTTGACGGTCCCTTCCGAGAACGAGTCTGAGAACCTCTGGCACTTCCAGAGGACATGGTATGCACCGCTGGGTGTAAAGCACACACGTTTACATCTGATTAAATGAGGGAGGAGCCTTGGTGTGTGTGTTTCTGCTTCTAGTTTCAATCTTTCTGATTAAGTTCATTCCTGCCTATAAAACGGTAAACATTTAAAAATAGAAAATAGTCTAAAAATAAATTCTTTCTCAACAAAATGTATCTAGTTAGCCCTCTAGGATGGTGAAAATCAAAAGGACAGACGCCAACAAGTGTTTTCAAGGATGTGGAGAAATGGGAACCTTCATACATTGCTGCTAGGAATGCAAAATGGTAACAATACTTTGCATAACAGTCTGGTAGTTCCCCAAATGGTTAAATATAGAGTTAACTGTATTATCCAGAGTATATCCATTCATCGGCATATGCCCAAAAGAAATGTAAAATACGTCCACACAAAAACTTGTACATGGATGTTCACAGCAGCTTTGTTAATAGTAGCCAAGCAGTGGAAGAAATGCAAATGTCCAGTAACTGATGAATAGATAAGTGAAATATGTGCATTCATACAGTGGAATATGATTTGGCCATAAAAAGGAATGAATACATGCTACAGTGTAGATGAACTCTGAAAATATTAAGTGAAAGAAGCCAGTCACAAAAGATCACATGTTGTATGATTCCATTTACATGAAATGTCCAGAATAATGAAATCTATAGAGACAGAAAGCAGATTAGTAACCACAGCCGGGGCAGGGGCTGGGGCAGGGGTGGGAGATTGGGAGAAATGAGTGACTGCTAATGTACATAGGGTGTTTATGGTAGGTGTTGAAAATGTCTTAAAATTAAACTGGGGTGACGGTTGCACAGCTCGGTGAATACACTGAAACACACTTAACTGTACGCTTTAAATAGGTGACTTTTATGGTATGTTAAGGATCTCAAGAAAGCTATAACAATGTGTTTATTCATGTACGCAAACTAAAATACATGTCGATTATGAAGCCTTATTTGGAGAAAAAAGCTTCTCGGGCTCTCTGTTCTTACATCTTCTGTTACTGAATCAGGGGTACAAGAACAATGGAAGGTGACCAACAGCGTCATTTCCATTTAACAGTGGACAGTCCCAACAAAAATGTGGGCGCTGGGTATTGTACGTTTGGTGCAGTGCTACACACACTACGGCTAGCACTAAGTGCAAACCGTCAGAACCGTGCCGTCACGCTAATTTGACTTCCACAGATTCAATCAATAACCACAATTCACAGGTCTGCACTGTGTGTGACAATTTGTGCTGAGGACCCACCATGGGATAGAACATAGAACTGTTGCTGAATTCATTTACAGATGCCGTCGGTAAACCACAACAATCCACTTTCCTTAGTCCGTGGGAGAGTCTCAGGCATTTCCTCTAATGATCTCATCATCCCTTAGCGCCTGGATGTGAATCAACCCACTCTGTTCTCTGCAACTGGGCTTACGCATAAAGATTGAAGTGACTACAAGTCAACTCACATTATCAGCTACCATGATTTAAGCTTTCTGTTGCAGAGAGTCTTGAAAGGAGATACACACTGGCTGGCTTCTTCTGTTATAATTTCTATTATTGTGAGAGTAAACTCACCTGTTAATGCCTTATTACAACTGGGGAAAAAGTAACTGCCACCATCTCAGAGATGTTTCAGGCTTTTTGTAGTACTTTTTAGTTTAATTAAAATCTAGGTGAAATTCATTCCCGTGTTCATTGATCAGACAAACCATCATAGAGACCCAGGGGGGGAAAAAGAAAAGCTTTTCAATTAAATAATGACTTTTTAGGTGGAAACTGAACTTAGGAAAACATCTCTAATATAGGAAAAAGGCTGTATTTTCTTACATCACCTTATACAGCTATTCTTCATGTATGAAGATTGTTATTGCTGACCTTCTGCCGGCAAGGTGCCTGCTGAAAGATGCTTTTCTTTCAGAAAAATGGGTTTATGCTCATTTATTTATAACCACTAAAGTTTAGGACCAGAGATACACATTGATAAGACAGAGTCAAAATTAGAAATACAGTCGATGGCACCAAAAGACAGTCTTTTCTTGTGAAAAGTTTTTAGATATGCACCGTTCAAACTGGCAACTGGCGTTTCAGTACGAAAACGTACTAGCTCGTCTGCCCCCAAAATAACATTTTGACGTAGATTTAATTCTGAAAGGCAAGATTAGAACTTCTAAAAGCAGGAACTAAGGTGATAACTGTCTAGTAGTCACCATCAGAAAATCAGAACTGGTCAATTACTTCTGCAAGTATGGTAGATGATAACTCTAATATATCCTCCCCCTCAAATCAAAAATGCATTGCGCCTGCAGAATGGTCCTCAGAAAATTTCTTTTCATACATGAATGAGTAAAGATTGCAGAGACATAACGAATCTGAATAATGCCAAAATTCCAGGCCATGAGACTGTAGAGTTAAAATGTAATGGAAGTACTTGTCATTAGAACCGAGGTCAAGAAACTAACAGGATGGTAAGGTTCCCAGATAGTGGCTGGGTTTGGGGTAGAAAAGAAAGAAAATCAAGAGCTAAAGCCCTCAATATACAGGAAAAACTGGAAGGTTAGCAAATGATCATTAAAATCTTGTAGAGGGTGGTAGAGCTAGATGACTTAAGTCCCAAAGGATTTTCTATCAGGTTTGAAAAATTATGGTCTGGAAGTGACCCTCTCACTCTCTGCTTCTCTGCATTCTCTGAAATCTTTCCTCTTAGCTTTAGTATTTGTGAGGATTATGATCACCTTTTTTACATGGATGGCTCTAAAATCTTTATTCCACTCATGACATACTCATGAGGTCATACGTAGCTATGTTTTTAGATAGTTTCACTTGGATGTTTTGATCTAACTTCAACTTTAATCAATAAAACTCCTTCATATTTCAGTCAGAATTAGTTTCCTCTTCCAATCTCTCCATTTTGATAAGGTGTTTGCATAGTATTTTAGTTGCTTTGGGTAGAAATTTCAAAAGAACCACGGCTATTAATTACCAAGTCCAAGTGATGAGAGTCCAGCTTAGTTTCTTCTCATAAATTAATTGATGAATATCACTTTCTTATTTAAAAATCTCTGCTGACAATTAGCTAAACATTTGGCAATAAAATTATATCTAGACACACAAAATAAATTCCATGTGGATTAAGTGTTTAAATGCATTGCCCTCCACCCTAAATAAGTATTAAAAAAAAAAAAAAAAAAGGAGAATACTTTTTTATAATCTTGTGGTTGGGGACATCTTTCTTAGCATGGAAAAAAGAAATAAAGAAGTTGAGTACACAACAATGCTATTACACTATTAATACAATATCAATAATGCTCAAGAATTAATAAGAAAAATTCTTCAGAGAAAAATGGGCAAAGGATATAAGCAGCTAATTCTCAAAACAAGAAATGTAAAGAGCAATCTCTGAAACCTAATATTTAAAAAATGCAATTTAAAGCAATGAGTTTTTTCACACATTAGATTAGCAAATATTAAAAAGACTGATACTACCCATAGTTGGCAAAGGAATGAAGAAACACATCCTCTCATACTTTTGGTGGGCACATATATTTGTACAAAATTCCCGGAGGGCACATAGTTAGAGGTGGGGAGGTCTACAGATTACTGACAGTCTTTTAAATTTCTATTATTAATGATCTACTTAGGATTTAAAACTTCTTGGTCAACTCTGTTAATTTATATTTTCTTAGAAAATCACCCATCTAATTTCGGTTTTAAAATATATCAGCCTAGGGCTTCCCTGGTGGCGCAGTGGTTGAGAATCTGCCTGCCAATGCAGGGGACACGGGTTCGAGCCCTGGTCTGGGAGGATCCCACATGCCGCGGAGCAACTAGGCCCGTGAGCCACAACTACTGAGCCTGCGCGTCTGGAGCCTGTGCCCCGCAACAAGAGAGGCCACGACAGTGAAAACCCCGCGCACCGCGATGAAGAGTGGCCCCCGCTTGCCACAACTAGAGAAAGCCCTCGCGTAGAAACGAAGACCCAACACAGCCAAAAAAATAAAATAAATAAATAAATAAAATCCAGCCATTCATATTAAAAAAAAAAAAAAAAAGGAAAAAAAAATATATATATCAGCTTAAAGTTGCATACAGTAATCTTTTTAAAAAAAACACTTCTTTGACTGTGGTTATACCCTTCCATACTATTAGTGTTGATCCTTTTCTCATGGTCAGAATAACCAGAGATTTGGTCTATTTTTTTTTTGAAAGAACCAGATCTTGGTTATATCGATCAATTCTGGGGACTGATTTATAGAATGCTTATTTCAATTGTTTCCTAGTTGAGTTTGTTGAACTAAAATATCATTGAAGGCTATACATTTTCCTCTCAATATAGATTTAGTCACATCCCGTAAGTTTTGGATATGTGCTTTTACTGTCATTAATGAAAAAAATTCTATAATCTCAATTTTTAGTTCTCCTGTAGCCCAAAAGCTTAGACTGTTTTAAAATGTTTATTTAAGGAAAAAGTTATAGTTGTTAAATTCCAACCTTATTGTACTGTGGTTAGAGAATATAAGCTTAGTTAGAAATGTTCTACTTTGCGGATTTATCAACATTTTGCCTAAATGTACAGTTAATTTTTGTAAATATTCCGTGGGCATTTGGAACAACTGTGGCTGCTGTGTTTTGGGAATAAAGTTTTCTATAGATACTTTAAATCAAACTTCTTAATATTGCTATTAAAATCTTCCATATCTTTTATCTGTTATATGTCAAAATCTGATAAAAACAATGAAAATATCCCATTCTTGTACTTTTGTCACGTTGTATATTGTAATTATGTCTGGATGAACATATGAATGCACTCTGGTTGAAAGCACAGCAGTAATTTTGGAAGTCTCTGAAAGACTCTTTCTTCCCTTGGAAATTACAGAGTGGAGATAGGGTAGATTCTCAAGACAAGTAACATTTAATTAGAAATGACCCCAAAACGCTACCTTTCCATGGTATAGAAACTTGTATTTCTAATCCGGAAAAACTATAAATTATTGGCAGAAAGGTGGAAGTATAGGAATTTTCATGCATTGCAGGTAGGAATATAGACTGGAAATTAATTTGGTACTAATGTAGAAAATTAAGTATACATATAGCTTATGATCCAAGATTTCCACTTCTGGGTCTGTGCAACAAAGGTAGTCTCACAAGGTCCATAAGGCAATATGGACAAGGATGTGCACTGCTGGTGTTTTGCCTTGTTGGGAATTGACGGCGACCTGGGTGTCCATTACAGGGCAAGTGCATAGGTAGATTGGTAGATGCACTCCATGGAGTACTATGCAGTGATCAGAAACCTGAATTAGACGTGTGTATAGCAATGTGATGAATCTTAAAAATACAAGCTTAGTGAAAATAACAAAAGTAATGACATACCTTTTATATACATTGAAAATACATGACAACACAGAATACATATTTTGTAAGAACTCTTGTAAGCCAAAAGATATTTACATAACAAGGCCAGTTCCGACGGGAGGACAGGAATGAGGATGGGATATGGGAATGAAATTTTAAAAAGAGAGGCCATGAACCTAGGAGTATACTTAACTCAACTCTTGGCAGCTGAAGTTAAAAAAATTTTTTTAACTTTATCTTGGCATAGAAACTGCGTACTAATTCTATGCTTTCGCTCTGCTTCTAGAAGGATTTGTTATGACTAGATTGGAGGTTCAAACAGGTACTTTAGGCAGAAACTAGAACACAATGAAAAGCTTGAGAATTCTCTCTTCCAGCTCATAACTAACGTTTTATGTTTGATCAGTCTGGCTGAGGTCACTTTTTAATTAATGTCACAAAGAAATTTTTATGGTTTCATAGTAGAAAAGATGTGCTTCTTGTTTAAAAAAAAACATGAAAAATTTTTTTTAAAAAAAGTATAATCCCATAATCTTAAAATAATCTGCTAATATTTAATTTTGATCCAGTCGTATAAATACATGTAAATATTATATCTTGCTTTTTACCTCTTAGCATATAATGAAATGTATCCTTGGGTTCCAAGATACTGCTTTGGACTGTTGTTTCTCTCCATATATGTGTGATTGTGAAGAGTGATACGAAATTAGCCTGTTTTATAAAAATGTAAGAAACACTGGTAAACATTTAATTAAATATTACTAAAGCTCTCATTTTATTCTCTCATGGAGGTCTCTTTGTTTGGTAGTTAGTTTGTGTTGTTCATTTGCCCCACTGCTGAAAACGTGGGCAACTGGAAATAATGAGAGGTCAAAAATACAGAGAAATTATTCATCTTCAGCTTTTTCTCTGTAAACAAAAACTGTTAAATATGGCTTCTTTTGTACTGACAGTAGTAAACTATCCCTTTTCTTTGATCCCAGTATACACCCAGACATTGAGAGAAAAAGATGGGAAAGGGAGGGGGAAAGAAAGAAAAAACAAGAAGGAGAGAGAGAAAGAGCACAGAGACAAACACAGCAAGAACATGAGAGAAGGAGAGGAGAAAAGGAGTAAGCAGAAGAGCAAGAGAGCTACACAGCAGAGACAGTGAGACAAGAGACAGCATGGGGTGGGGTGGAGGAGAGCACAAGTGCACAGAATGCGGGTGCACAGAGGCAGAGAGAAAGAACACAGAAGCAGACAGGGTGCAAAGACACTGTAATAAGAGAAAAGCATGAACTATAGAGCCTGGGGACAGCCTGCATAGACACAGCAGAGAGAGGCACAGAAAGAATGAGTCAAAGAAAGAGTAGGTGTAATCAAAGGAAGAAGGGAAGAACAAGCAGGCAGTTGCACTTATTCCCTTATATTCACTCTTAACCCCTCAAATGTACATGTCCTGGGTACACATGTTCAGGGGGAAAAAAGCATTAGCATATCTAAGGAAACCTGGGTTAAAGATAAGATAGGCAGTTCCAAAAAGAAGAAATACGGTCGATCAACACACAAAAGAAACTAAAAACTCCATGTGATTAAAGAAACGTGGATCAGGATAGATACCATATTTCTGGCCAATGTGGCAAGTATTAACAAGGATGCTGTTGGCAGGTATTGACCAAAATATTATTGCACATTACTGGTGAACAAATAATTGAATCAACATTTCAGAAGGACAATTTAGTAGTGTGGCTTAAACATTTTTAATGTGCCTACTTGGTAACCCAGAAATTCCATGTTTAGAAATGTTTCTCAAGGAAATTGAAAAATTCAGAAAGATGTAACAAGACTACCCATCGAAGTGCAGATTATGATAAAGAAAAATTCCAAAAAAACTTAAATATCTGTCATTAGGAACTAACTAAATATTATATTTATACAATGGAACCCATAAAGCTATTAACAATGACTACATAAATCTTTATTTACTGCATAGAAAGATGTCTATGATATACTAAGTGCAGAGCTTCAAAACAATACATATATTGTATTCATACATATACATAGTATGTATTCATACATATGTATTCATACATATACATAGTATGATTTCATTTTTTTGGACTGTTGTTTCTCTCCATATATGAACATGATTTTGAAGACTGGTATGAAATCGGCCTGTTTTATAAAAGTGTAAGAAACACTGGTAAACATTTAATTAAACATTAATAAAGCTCTCATTTTATGCTCTCATGGAGTTCTTCATTTGATATTTAGCTTCATTAGATTGCAGACCTAATAAAATAGATCCAAGATAGGCAGTAGGTATGTGAATCATAAAATATAAACCTGGAAGCTTATCTGTAATGTTAATCACGACTATTTCAGGATGGTGAGAATTATGGGTGATTTCCAAGGTCTTTATATTTTATATATTATCTAAACTCTTTATATTTAGTTACCTTTTTACTTTTATACTCAAAAGTAATAAAATATCTTTTTTGACCAAAGTATTTAGTAATAAAGAGAAGAGAGAGATGTAAAGTGGTAGAAGCATCAACCACAGGCAAGCCCTCCACTCCCCAGTCTATGATAAGGAGAGACATAAGCATGGTTCTAGCTGAGAGGAAGGAGCCTACAGAAAAGGAAGAAATGGAATATAAAAGAGAGAGCGAAAACAAAACTGAGAAAACAGATAATGGATTTTAGAAAATATGACAGCACAGAGACCTTAATGAACCTTTTCTTTCATAACTGAAAGACACAAACAAAAAACATCAAAAAGTAAAAAAATAGGGCTTCTCTGGTGGCACAGCGGTTGAGAATCCGCCTGCCAAGGCAGGGGACATGGGTTCGAGCCCTGGTCAGGGAAGATCCCACATGCCGTGGAGCAACTAAGCCCGTGTGCCACAGCTACTGAGCCCATGTGCCACAACTACTGAAGCCCACATGCCTAGAGTCCGTGCTCCACAACAAGAGAAGCCACCACAATGAGAAGCCTGCGCACCACAACGAAGAGTAACCCCCACTCGCCACAACCAGAGAAAGCCCGTGCACAAAGCCCCAAACGCAGCCAAAATAACTAACTACATAAATAAACAAATTTATTAAAAAAGTAAAAAAATATTCAGAATCTAGGGAACAGACTCAACTCACACCACAAAATCCCAGAAATAATGTCTAAAGAAACAACTGGGAATAAATATAAGGAGCCACCACAAAGCTCTTCCTACACAAAGGACCATACAGCAGAAGGGTAAAAGGTGAGTCAACAATTCAAAATATCCCACTGGTATCTCAGAAAGGGGACTGAGGTAATAAGTGGCCCAGGAGAAAGATAAATGTCCCAATTGGAGACACGTTCCCTGTGAAAAAATAGCTCCTTATGTCCTTGCCAGAATGGTTCACTGTATGCCTACTCTGGCCAGGAAGAAGTCAGAAAAAGGGATGGGAAATAACCTTTTAAGTCTAAATGTCTTAGTTTTATTACTAAGATTTGCTAGAAAAAAATAAGGCCTCAGCCATATCACTGCCCACACGACAATGCTATGAAAGCAGCTGCCAGGTGACTTTACAGTAGTGTAATAGCAAAACCCCAAGGGCATGTCCTATAGAACAAGATACTTTCCTCACCTCCACACTTGATAAGGTGGCCATCAATTTATGAGTTTCAAAACAATGGCAGAGAAAAATGTCACCTACTGTAGCTGTCCAGAGTCCTAGAATCAATTACTATCTTTCTGCCTTTCCCAAACTCTGAGGGGCAAAAGAAATACAAGCCATACACAATGAGCCTTCAAGTTCATGTCCTAGGAAGGGGACTCAAGCAGTATCTTGTAAATAGGTAATAAGGTCATCAAATGTGATCAAATAAATGGTTGTGATCAAATAAATGGCTTCCACAGAACTGTTTTGAGACAAAGGTCATCTGAAAACAAAAGAGAAGGATTTATGAAAATATTCTATAGCATTAAAGTGGAAGAAAGGGGGCTTCTCTGGTGGCGCAGTGGTTAAGAATCCGCCTACCAATGCAGGGGACACGGGTTCGAGCCCTGGTCTGGGAAGGTCCCATATGCCGCGGAGCAAGAAAGCCAGGGTGCCAGAATTACTGAGCCTGTGCTCTAGAGCCTGCGAGCCACAACTACTGAGCTCACGCGCCACAACTACTGAAGCCTGTGTGCCTAGAGCCCGTGCGCCACAACAAGAGGAGCCACGGCAATGAGAAGCTCCCGCACCACAATGAAGAGTAGCCCTCGCTCACCACAACTAGAGAAAGCCTGGGCGCAGCAATGAAGGCCCAATGCAGCCAAAAATAAATAAATAAAATAAATAAATGTATAAAGAAACAAGTGGAAGAAAGGAAGGAAAAAAAGAAGGGAAAGAGAAAGAATTTATTTTGCCAGAAGGTTTACCCATTTTAGTCAATAAAGAATTTGTACTCTCACTCTAGAGAAAATTTAAAAAGAACATGGACTTAATGAAATGGATCCAAGATAAGCTAGGACAATACAGGGAGACTAAAAGGTAGTTGACAAATTAACACACTTCATCCAAAAATTAATGAATGTCTGCCATGTGTTGGAAAACCAAGGACAGGTACCAAAGGAAAAAAACTGATAGAAATGAAGGGAGACATAGACAATTCAATAGTAATAGCTGGAGACTGCAATAGTACACTTTCAAAATGGATAGAAAAACTCGACAGACCAATAAGGAAATAGAAGGCTTGAACAACACTATAATCCAACTAGACCTAAAGACATATACATAATACTCCAACCAACAGAAGCAGAATACACATTCTTCTGAGGGAACATAATAATGTTCTCCAGGAGAGACCATGTGCTAGGCCATAAAACAAGTCACAATATATTTACAAACTATACAAAGTATGTTTTCTGACCACAATGGAATGAAACTAGAAATCAATAAGGAAATTTGGGAAATTCAAAAATATAGAGAAATTAAATGACACACTCTTAACTACCAATGTTCAAAGAAGAAATCACAAGGGCAATTAGAAAATACTTTGAGATGAATGAAAACGAAAGCAAAACATCCCAAAACCTTTGGGATGCAGTGAAGGCAGAGCTTACAGATATTTGTATCTGTAAATGTCCATATTAAAAGAAGAAAGATTTCGAAACTATAACCTCACCTTCAACCTTAAGAAACCAGAAAAAGAAGACCAAATAAAACCCAAAGCAGGCAAAATGAAGGAAATTATATAGATTAGAATGAAAATAAATGAATCAGAGAATCAAAAAAAGAGAAAAATCAAAGAAATCAAAAGTTGGTTCTTGGAAAAGGTCAACAAAAATGGACAAATCTTTAGCTAGAATTCACCAAAAGCAAAAAGGGGAAAACTCAAATCATTTACATTAAGAATGAACCAGGGGATGTTACTACCAATCACACAGAAATTAAAAAGGATCATAAGGGAATATTATGAACAATCACATGTCAACAAATTAGGTAACCCAGATGAAATAGACAAATTCCTAGAAAAACAACCTAGCAAAACTGACTCAAGCAAAAATAGAAAATCTGAACAAACCTATAATAAGGACAGAGGCTGAGTCAGTAATCAGAAAACACCCCCCAAAGAAAAGCCCAGGCCCAAACTGGTGAATTCTAAAAAACATTTAAAGTAGAATTAACAACAACCATTCACAAACTCAAAAAACAACATCATCATCAAAACAAAATGAGAAGAAGGATTACTTCCCAATTCTTTCTATAAGGAGATTATTACCCTGATAAAAAAGGCAAAGATACAGTAAAACTACAGACCAATACCCCTTATGAATATAGAAGGAAAATCCTCAACAAAATACTAGCAAACTGAATCCAGCAACACAGAAGAGGGATTATACATTAAAACCAAGAGGAATTTATCCCAGGAAGGCAAAGTTGGTTCAATATATGATTATCAATCAACGTAACACACCATCTTCATAAAGAAAACATAGGATCATTTCATTATACGTAGAAAAAGCATATGGCAAAACCCAAAACCCTTCCATAATAAAAACACTCAACAAAACAGGAATAGAAGTTCCTCAACCTGATAAACGGCATTTATAAAAAAAACTCACAGCTAACATCATGCTTAATGACCAGAAAGATTTCTCCTTAAAATCAGGAACAAGACAAGGATACTCATTCTTAACACTTCTATTCAACACAGTACTGGAGGTTCTAGCAAGGGCAACTAGGCAAGAAAAAGAGATAAATGACATGATATCGGAAAGAAGAAGGAAAACTATCTCTCTTTGCAAATGACACAATATTTTATATAGAAAACACTAAGGAACACACAAACACAAATTACTCAAACTTATAAGCAAGTTCAGCAAAGTTGCAGGAACCAAAATACATACAAAAACCAGTAATATTCCTGTACCACAAGGAAAATTCCCAAAATGAACTTAAGAAACCAATACTAGTTACACTGGTATCAAAAAGAATGAAATACTCAGGGATACTTTTTTTTTTTTAAACATCTTTATTGAAGTATAATTGCCTTACAATGGTGTGTTAGCTTCTGCTTTATAACAAAGTGAATCAGTTATACATATACAATATGTTCCCATTTCTCTTCCCTCTTGCATCTCCCTCCCTCCCACCCTCCCCATCCCACCCCTCTAGGTGGTCACAAAGCACCGAGCTGATCTCCCTGTGCTATGCGGCTGCTTCCCACTAGTTATCTATTTTACATTTGGTAGTGTATATATGTCCATGACACTCTCTTACCCTGTCACATCTCACCCCACCCCCTCCCCATATCCTCAAGTCCATTCTCTAGTAGGTCTGTGTCTTTATTCCCGTCTTGCCACTAGGTTCTTCGTGGCCTTTTTTTTTTTTTTTCCTTAGATTCCGTATATATGTGTTAGCATACTGTATTTGTTTTTCTCTTTCTGACTTACTTCACTCTGTATGACAGACTCTAACTCCATCCACCTCATTACAAATATCTCCATTTCATTTCTTTTTATGGCTGAGTAATATTCCATTGTATATATGTGCCACATCTTCTTTATCCATTCATCTGTCGATGGACATTTAGGTTGCTTCCATGTCCTGGCTATTGTAAATAGAGCTGCAATGAACATTTTGGTACATGACTCTTTTTGACCTATGGTTTTCTCAGGGTATATGCCCAGGAGTGGGATTGCTGGGTCGTATGGTAGTTCTATTTGTAGTTTTTTAAGGAACCTCCATACTGTTCTCCGTAGTGGCTGTATCAATTTACATTCCCACCAACAGTGCAAGAGTGTTCCCTTTCCTCCACACCCTCTCCAGCATTTATTGTTTCTAGATTTTTTGATGATGGCCATTCTGACCGGTGTGAGATGATATCTCATTGTAGTTTTGATTTGCATTTCTCTAATGATTAATGATGTTGAGCATTCTTTCATGTGTCTGTAGGCCATCTGTATATCTTCTTTGGAGAAATGTCTATTTAGGTCTTCTGCCCATTTTTGGATTGGGTTGTTTGTTTTTTTGTTATTGAGCTGCATGAGCTGCTTGTAAATCTTGGAGATTAATCCTTTGTCAGTTGCTTCATTTGCAAATATTTTCTCCCATTCTGAGGGTTGTCTTTTGGTCTTGTTTATGGTTTCCTTTGCTGTGCAAAAGCTTTTAAGTTTCATTAGGTCCCATTTGTTTATTTGTGTTCTTATTTCCATTTCTCTGGGAGCTGGGTCAAAAAGAATCTTGCTGTGATGTATGTCATAGAGTGTTCTGCCTATGTTTTCCTCTAAGAGTTTGATAGTGTCTGGCCTTACACTTAGGTCTTTAATCCATTTTGAGTTTATTTTTGTGCATGGTGTCAGGGAGTGTTCTAATTTCATACTTTTACATGTACCTGTCCAATTTTCCCAGCACCACTTATTGAAGAGGCTGTCTTTTCTCCACTGTATATGCTTGCCTCCTTTATCAAAGATAAGGTGACCATATGTGTGTGGGTTTATCTCTGGGCTTTCTATCCTGTTCCATTGATCTATATTTCTGTTTTTGTGCCAGTACCAAACTGTCTTGATTCCTGTAGCTTTGTAATATAGTCTGAAGTCAGGGAGCCCGATTCCTCCAGCTCCATTTTTCGTTCTCAAGATTGCTTTGGCTATTCGGGGTCTTTTGTGTCTCCATAGAAATTGTGAAATTTTTGGTTCTAGTTCTGTGAAAAATGCCAGTGGTAGTTTGATAGGGATTGCATTGAATCTGTAGATTTCTTTGGGTAGTAGAGTCATTTTCACAATGTTGATTCTTCCAATCCAGGAACATGGTATATCTCTCCATCTATTTGTATCATATTTAATTTCTTTCATCAGTGTCTTATAATTTTCTGCATACAGGTCTTTTGTCTCCTTAGGTAGGTTTATTCCTAGATATTTTATTCTTTTTGCTGCAATGGTAAACGGGAGTGTTTTCTTAATTTCACTTTCAGATTTTTCGTCATTAGTGTATAGAAATGCAAGAGATTTCTGTGCATTAATTTTGTATCCTGCTACTTTACCAAATTCATTGATTAGCTCTAGGAGTTTTCTGGTAGCATCTTTAGGATTCTCTATGTATAGTATCATGTCATCTGCAAATAGTGACAGCTTTACTTCTTCTTTTCTGATTTGGATTCCTTTTATTTCTTTGTCTTCTCTGATTGCTGTGGCTAACACTTCCAAAACTATGTTGAATAATAGTGGTGAGAGTGGGCAACCTTGTCTTGTTCCTGATCTTAGTGGAAATGGTTTCAGTTTTTCACCATTGAGGACAATGTTGGCTGTGGGTTTGTCATATATGGCCTTTATTATGTTGAGGAAGGTTCCCTCTATGCCTACTTTCTGCAGGGCTTTTATCATAAATGGGTGTTGAATTTTGTCGAAAGCTTTCTCTGCATCTATTGAGATGATCATATGGTTTTTCTCCTTCAGTTTGTTAATATGGTGTATCACATTGATTGATTTGCGTATGTTGAAGAATCCTTGCATTCCTGGGATAAACCCCACTTGATCATGGTGTATGATCCTTTTAATGTGCTGTTGGATTCTGTTTGCTAGTATTTTGTTGAGGATTTTTGCATCTATGTTCATCAGTGATATTGGCCTGTAGTTTTCTTTCTTTGTGACATCTTTGTCTGGTTTTGGTATCAGGGTGATGGTGGCCTCGTAGAATGAGTTGGGGAGTGTTCCTCCCTCTGCAATATTTTGGAAGAGTTTGAGAAGGATAGGTGTTAGCTCTTCTCTAAATGTTTGATAGAATTCGCCTGTGAAGCCATCTGGTCCTGGGCTTTTGTTTGTTGGAAGGTTTTTAATCACAGTTTCAATTTCAGTGCTTGTGATTGGTCTGTTCATATTTTCTATTTCTTCCTGGTTCAGTCTCGGCAGTTTGTGCATTTCTAAGAATCTGTCCATTTCTTCCAGGTTGTCCATTTTATTGGCATAGAGTTGCTTGTAGTAATCTCTCATGATCGTTTGTATCTCTGCAGTGTCAGTGGTTACTTCTCCTTTTTCATTTCTAATTCTATTGATTTGAGTCTTCTCCCTTTTTCTCTTGATGAGTCTGGCTAATGGTTTATCAATTTTGTTTATCTTCTCGAAGAACCAGCTTTTAGTTTCATTGATTTTTGCTATTGTTTCCTTCATTTCTTTTTCATTTATTTCTGACCTAATCTTTATGATTTCTTTCCTTCTGCTGGCTTTGGGGTTTTTTTGTTCTTCTTTCTCTAATTGCTTTAGGTGCAAGGTTAGGTTGTTTATTCGAGATGTTTCCTGTTTCTTGAGGTAGGCTTGTATTGCTATAAACTTCCCTCTTAGCACTGCTTTTGCTGCGTCCCATAGGTTTTGGGTCGTCGTGTCTCCATTGTCATTTGTTTCTAGGTATTTTTTGATTTCCCCTTTGATTTCTTCAGTGATCACTTCGTTATTAAGTAGTGTATTGTGTAGCCTCCATGTGTTTGTATTATTTACAGATCTTTTCCTGTAATTGATATCTAGTCTCATAGCGTTGTGGTCGGAAAAGATACTTGATACGATTTCAATTTTCTTAAATTTACCAAGGCTTGATTTGTGACCCAAGATATGATCTATCCTGGAGAATGTTCCATGAGCACTTGAGAAAAATGTGTATTCTGTTGTTTTTGGGTGGAATGTCCTATAAATATCAATTAAGTCCATCTTGTTTAATGTATCATTTAAAGCTTGTGTTTCCTTATTTATTTTCATTTTGGATGATCTGTCCATTGGTGAAAGTGGGGTGTTAAAGTCCCCTACTATGATTGTGTTGCTGTCGATTTCCCCTTTTATGGCTGTTAGTATTTGCCTTCTGTATTGAGGTGCTCCTATGTTGGGTGCATAAATATTTACAATTGTTATACCTTCCTCTTGGATCGATCCCTTGATCATTATATAGTGTCCTTCTTTGTCTCTTGTAATAGTCTTTATTTTAAAGTCTATTTTGTCTGATATGAGAATTGCTACTCCAGCTTTCTTTTGATTTCCATTTGCATGGAATATCTTTTTCCATCCCCTCACTTTCAGTCTGTATGTGTCTCTAGGTCTGAAGTGGGTCTCTTGTAGACAGCATATATATGGGTCTTGTTTTTGTATCCATTCAGCCAGCCTGTGTCTTTTGGTGGGAGCATTTAATCCATTTACATTCAAGGTAATTATCGATATGTATGTTCCTAGTCCCATTTTCGTAACTGTTTTGGGTTTGTTATTGTAGGTGTTATCCTTCTCTTGTGTTTCTTGCCTAGAGAAGTTCCTTTAGCATTTGTTGTAAAGCTGGTTTGGTGGTGCTGAACTCTCTCAGCTTTTGCTTGTCTGTAAAGGTTTTCATTTCTCCATCACATCTGAATGAGATCCCTGCTGGGTAGAGTAATCTTGGTTGTAGGTTTTTCTCCTTCATCACTTTAAGTATATCCTGCCACTCCCTTCTGGCTTGCAGAGTTTCTGCTGAAAGATCAGATGTTAACCTTATGGGGATTCCCTTGTGTGTTATTTGTTGTTTTTCCCTTGCTGCTTTTAATATGTTTTCCTTATATTTAATTTTTGACAGTTTGATTAATATGTGTCTTGGCGTGTTTCTCCTTGGGTTTATCCTGTATGGGACTCTCTGTGCTTCCAGGACTTGATTAACTATTTCCTTTCCCATATTAGGGAAGTTTTCAACTATAATCTCTTCAAATATTTTCTCAGTCCCTTTCTTTTTCTCTTCTTCTTCTGGGACCCCTATAATTCGAATGTTGGTGCGTTTAATGTTGTCCCAGAGGTCTCTGAGACTTTCCTCAGTTCTTTTCATTCTTTTTTCTTTATCCTGCTCTGCAGTAGTTATTTCCACCATTTTATCTTCCAGGTCACTTATCCGTTCTTCTGCCTCAGTTATTCTGCTATTGATCCCATCTAGAGTATTTTTAATTTCATTTATTGTGTTTTTCATCGTTGCTTGGTTCCTCTTTAGTTCTTCTACGTCCTTGTTAAATGTTTCTTGCATTTTGTCTATACTATTTCCCAGATTTTGGATCATCCTTACTATCATTATTCTGAATTCTTTTTCAGGTAGACTACCTATTTCCTCTTCATTTGTTAAGTCTGGTGTGTTTTGACCCTGCTCCTTCATCTGCTGTGTGTTTTTCTGTCGTCTCATTTTGCTTATCTTACTGTGTTTGGGGTCTCCTTTTCACAGGCTGCAGGTTCGTAGTTCCCGTTGTTTTTGGTATCTGTCCCCAGTGGCTAAGGTTGGTTCAGTGGGTTGTGTAGGCTTCCTGGTGGGGGGGACTAGTGCCTGAGTTCTGGTGGATGAGGCTGGATCTTGTCTTTCTGGTGGGCACGTCCACGTCTGGTGGTGTATTTTGGGGTGTCTGAGGCCTTATTATGATTTTAGGCAGCCTCTCTGCTAATGGATGGGGCTGTGTTCCTGTCTTGCTAGTTGTTTGGCATAGGGTGTTCAGCACTGTAGCTTGCTGGTCATTGAGTGATGCTGGGTCTTGATGTTGAGATGGAGATCTCTGAGAGATTTTTGCCGTTTGGTATTACGTGGAGCTGGGAGGTCTCTTGTGGACCAGTGTCCTGAAGTTGGCTCTCCCACCTCAGAGGTACAGCCCTGATGCCTGGCTGGAGCACCAAGAGCCTTTCGTCCACACGGCTCAGAGTAAAAGGGAGAAAAAATAGAAAGAAAGAAAGAAAGAAAGAAAGAAAGAGGCTATAATATAGTGAAGTAAAAGAAAGCTATTATAAAGCAAAGCTATACAGACAAAATCTCACCCAGAAGCATATACATATACACTCACAAAAAAAGGAAAAGGGGAAAAATTAATATATCCTGCTCCCAAAGTCCACCTCCTGAATTTGGGATGATTCGTTGTCTATTCAGGTATTCAACAGATGCAGGCACATCAAGTTGTTTGTGGAGTTTTAATCCGCTGCTTCTGAGGCTGCTGGGAGAGATTTCCCCTTCTCTTCTCTGTTCGCACAGCTCCTGGGGATCAGCTTTGGATTTGGACCCGCCTCTGCGTGTAGGTCGCCTGAGGGCGTCTGTTCCCCGCCCAGACAGGACGGGGTTAAAGGAGCAGCTGCTTCGGGGGCTCTGGCTCACCCAGGCCGCGGGGAGGGAGGGGTACAGAGGAGGCGGGGCGAGCCTGCGGCGGCAGAGGCCGGCGTGACGTGGCACCAGCCTGAGGCGCGCCGTGCGTTCCCCCCGGCGAAGTTGTCCCTGGATCACGGGACCCTGGCAGTGGTGGGCTGCACAGGCTCCTGGGAGGGGCGGTGTGGAGAGTGACCTGTGCTCGCACACAGGATTTTTGGAGGCGGCAGCAGCAGCCCCAGCGTCTCACGCCCGTCTCTGGGGTCCGCGCTGATAGCCGCGGCTCGCGCCAATCTCTGGAGTTCGTTTAGGCGGCGCTCTGAATTCCCTCTCCTTGCGCGCCGCGAAACAAAGAGGCAAGAAAAAGTCTCTTGCCTCTTCGGCAGCTGCAGACTTTTTCCCGGTCTCCCTCCCAGCCAGCTGTGGTGCGCTAACCCCTTCAGGCTGTGTTCACGCCGCCAACCCCAGTCCTCTCCCTGCGATCCGACCGAAGCCCGAGCCTCAACTCCCAGCCCCGCCCGCCCCGGCGGGTGAGCCGACAAGCCTCTCGGGCTGCTGAGTGCTGGTCGGCACTGATCCTCCGTGCGGGAATCTCTCCGCTTTGCCCTCTGCACCCCTGTGGCTGCGCTCTCCTCCGTGGCTCCGAAGCTTCCCCCCTCTGCCACCCGCAGTCTCTGCCCGCGAAGGGGCTTCCTAGTGCGTGGAAATCTTTCCTCCTTCACAGCTCCCTCCCACTGGTGCAGGTGCCGTCCCTATTCTTTTGTCTCTGTTATTTCTTTTTTCTTTTGCCCTACCCAAGTACGGGGGGAGTTTCTTGCCTTTTGGGAGGTCTGACGTTTTCTGCCAGCATTCAGTGGGTGTTCTGTAGGAGCAGTTCCACGTGTAGATGTATTTCTACTGTATCTGTGGGAAGGAAGGTGATCTCCGCGTCTTACTCTTCCGCCATCTTCTCTTCTCCCCCCTCAGGGATACTTTTAACAACAGAAGTGCCAAACTACAAAGAAGTGGAACCCACAAACATCGTTGAAGAAATTAAAGATGACCTAAATAAATGGAAAAACACCCCAGTTCATGGATTAGAAGATTTTATATCGTTATGACAGCAGTACTCCCTAAATTTTTCTACAGTTTCAATGCAATCCCTACCCAAGATTCAAGTTGTCTTTTTTTTTTTCTTTTTGGCAGAAATTATTGACAAGCTGATCTGAATATTCCTATGACCTAAGAATAGATAAAACAATCTTGAAAAAGAAAAAACAAAGTTGGAGGAGTCACACTAATTAGACAGTGTGGTAGTGGCATAAAGAGTGACATATAGATCAATAAAATAGGGTTTATAGTCTAGAATAAACCCTTACATTTATAATCAATCGCTTTTTTTTTTCATTTTTTAAGTTTATTTTTATTTTTCTGATTTTTTTTTTTCTTATGATCAATTGATTTTTGCCAAGGGTGCCCAGACAATTCAATGGAAGAAAGAATAGTCTTTGCAACAAATGGTACTACGACACTGGCTATCCACAGGCAAAAGAATAAAACTGTACTACCTCAATGCCACATAACAAAAGTTAACTAAAAAATGATCATAGAACTAAAAGTAAGAACTACAATTATAAAACTTTTAGAAGAAAATAAAGAGTAAATATTTTGTAACCTTGGGTTAGACAATAGTTTTAGATATGACATGAAAAGCACAAGTGACAAAAGAAGAAACAGACAAATTGTACTTTGTCAAAATTAAAACTTTTGTACCACAAGTAAAGTCATCAAGAAAGTGAAAAGGATGGCACAGAATGAAAGAACATGTTTGCAAAACATATCCTAATAAGGGACTTGTATTCAGAATAGACAAAGAAACAGAACTCAGTAATAAAATGACAAATAAGCCAATTTTAAAATGGGCAAAGGATTGGAATAGACATTTCTCTAAAGGTAAACAAATGGCCAATAAGCATATGAAAAGATGCTCAACATCTTAGTCATTAGCGAAATGCAAATTAAAATCATTAAAAAGTGAGATACCTCTTCACACCCATTAAGATAGTTATTATCAAAAGACAGACAACAAGTGTTGATGAGGATGTAGACAAACTGAAATATGATCCAGGTGGGAATATAAAATGGTGCAGCCACTTTGGAAAACACTTTGGCAGTTACTCAGAAGCTTAAACAGAGTTACCATATGATCCAGCAATTCTACGCCTAGGTATATACGTAAGAAAATTGAAGGAACATGTCCACACAAAAACCTGTGCATTAATGTTTACAGCAGCATTTTTCATAATGGCCAAAAAAGCAGAAACAATCCACATGTCCAACAACTCATGAATAAACATGTTGTATATGTATTTGAAATACTGTTTGTTACTGTTCATAACAAACAACAAGTACTGATTCCTGCTACAAAATGGATGAACCTTGAAAATATTAAGTAAAAGAAGCCAGACACAAAAGGCCACATATTGCATGATTTGCTTATAGAAAATGTGCCCAATGGGCAAATCCATAGATACAGAAAGTAGATTAATGGTTGAAGGCTAGGAAATGACTGTGAAGGGGCACAGGGTTTCTTTTTGGTATGACAAAAAGTTCTGGAATTAGTGGTGACAGTTGTATAACCTCCTCTGAATATATTAAAAACCACTGAATTGTATACTTTACAAGAATGAATTGTAAGGTATGTAAATTTTATTTTTAAAAAATCAATAGAGATTGACCAACGCTGAGACATACCCTGGGAAAGTAAGAAAACTTAAATTTTAAAAACCCAACAACAATCCAGGATCCAATAGGGAAAAAATATTAGGGTTGCCTCTGGCACAGAAATATTAATTGTATGTGCCCAGAAAGGGGGAGCAAATCTGACTGAGTTTTGAATTAAAGATTATTATTCAAAAGTTTTATACCCAAACAAGTTGTTATTCCTATACAAAGGTTACAGAATGATAATCTCAAATTTATAAGAACTGAAGAGATGCTCACTCCTGAACAACTGTTGAAAAATCTAGCTAAATAATAAAATTATTTAAATTAATAAACTCACAAACAGTTACACTGAAAAGACTGATGATATTGACCCCCTTTAAAAAACACATAAAATGGTGATTTTGCTTATAACATGGAAGAAAAATGCTATACTTCTTAAAAATAAAGCTAATCAATACAGTAGTAATACTACCATAATGAACTGAGACAACATTCACAAAATTAACGAATATTGTTATGTTGGGGGAAGTGTGTGTAGGTGGAGAGTGGGGAGAAGTAGGGCAAGTGCAACCAGTTTCTTAATTTTTTATATAATGGAGTCAATAGATACTATTTCATATCTGAGTGGTACATTGAGACAGTGGCTTAAGCATATTTGTTAATTACATGGCTGCTAAGTTAGCAAAAAAAAACAACTCAAAGAAAATCATATAGCAATAAAAAAAATGGAAAACAATAAGAAATCATTAAAAATGATAAGAAACCCTGAAGAACCAAAACAACTTTGAAAGAGAACAACAAAGTTGGAGGATTCACACTTCCTGATTTCAAAACAGTAATACAATAACACTGTGGTACTGGCATAAAGATAAATAGATCAATGGACTAGAATAGAGAGCCCAGAAATAAACCTTTGTGCCACATGGTCAAATGATCTCTGACCCTTGACAAGGGGCCAAGACCATTCAACAGGAAAAGAGCAGTCTCCTTAACAAATGGTGCTGGGAAAACTGGATATGCACATGCTCTTAAAAAGAATGAAATGGGGAAAAAAAAAAAAGAATGAAGTTGGAGCCTTATCTTACATCGTATACAAAAATTACCTCAAAATGGATTAAAGACCTAAAACCATAACATTCTTGGAAGAACACACAGGGGAAAAGCTTCATGGCATTGGACTTGGTAATGACTTCTTAGATATGACACCAAAAGCACAGGCAGCAAAAGTAAAACTCGACAATTGGGACTACATCAATATTAAAAATTTCTGGGCATCAAAGGACACAATCAACAAAGGTGAGAAGGCAACCCACTGATTGGGAGAAAAATTTATAAATCATATATCTGATAAGAGGTTAATACTCAGAATATGTAAAGAACTACTACAACTCAATGACCAAAAAATAACGCGATTCAAGAATGGGCAAAGTACTTGAATAGACATTTCTCCAAAGATGATATACAAATGGCCAAGAAGTATATAAAAAGATGCTCAATATAATCATGAAAGAAATGCAAGTCAAAAACATATCACTTCATACACACTAGGATGCCACTATAAAAAAAAAAACAGAAAATAACAAGTGTTGACAAAGATGTGGAAAAAGTGGAACCATTGTGTGCTGTTGGTGGGACTGTAAAATGGGCAGCTGCTGTGGAAAACAGTAGGGTGGTTCCTCAAATAATTAAAAATAGAACTACCATATAATCCAGCCATTCCACTTCTGGATATGTAACCCCCAAAATTGAAAGTAGGATCTTGAATGGATATTTGTACACTCATGTTCATAGCAGCATTATTCACAATGGTCTAAAGGTGGAAGCAACACAAGTATCTATTAACGGATGGATGAATGAATGAACAAACAAAATGTGGTATATACATACAACGCAGTATCATTCAGTCTTAAAAAAAAGACAATCCTGTCAGATAGTACAACACTGATGATCCTTGAGGACATTATGCTAAGTGAAGTAAACTTGTTACTTAAGGACAAATACTGTATTCCAATTACGTGAGGTACCTAGAGTAGTCAAATTCTTAGAATGGTGGTTGCCAGGGGCTTGAGCATAAGGTGGAATGGGGAGTTGCTATTTGAGTCAATGTAGAAATTCAGTTTTGCAAGATGAAAAGAGTTCTAGAGATGGGTGACGGTGATGTCTGCACAACAATATGAATGTATTTAATACCATTAAACTACACCATGCACAAAAACAAATTCAAAATGGATTAAAGACTTAAATGTAAGAACTGAAACCACAACCAAAAAAAGAGACAAAACTTCTTGAAGAAAACACAGGCACTAAGCTCTTTGACACTGATCTTAATAATTTTTTTTTGCATATGTCTCCTCAGGCAAGGGAAACAAAACCAAAAATAAACAAATGGGACTACATCAAACTAAAGAGCTTTTCCACAGTGAAGGGAACTATCATCTACTGAATGGGAGAAGATATCTGCAAGCAATCTATCTGATAAGGGGTTAATACCCAGAATATACAAAGAACTCATACAACTCAACATCAAAAACCCAAACAACCTGATTTTTAAAAATGGGCAAAGGATCTGAATAGACATTTTTGCAAAGAAGACATACAGATGGCCAAGAGGCACATGAAAAGATGCTCAACATCATTAATCATCAGGGAAATGAAAATCAAAACCACAATGAAATATCACCTCCCACTTGTCAGAATGGCTATTAGCAAAATACAACAAGTACTGGCAAGGATGAAGAGAAAAGGGAACACTCGTGCACTGTTGGTGGGAATGTAAATTGGTGCAGCCACTATGGAAAACAGTTTGGAGGCTCCTCACAAAATTAAAAACAGAACTATCACATGATCCAACAATTAACATATGGGTATTTTTCTGAAGAAAACAAAAACACTCATTCGAAAAGGTATATACACCCCTATGGTCACTGCAGCATTATTTACAATAGCCAAGATATGGAAGCAACCTAAATGCCCATGGATAAAGAAAATGTGGTGTATATATTTATGAAATGGAATATTGCTCAGCCATAAAAAGAATGAAATCTTGCCATTTGCAACAACATGGATGGACCTAGAGGGTATTATGCTAAGTGAAATCTAAAAACCAAAACAAACAAACATAACAAAACAGAAACAGAGTTATAGATAGAAAACAAACAGGTGGTTGTCAGAGGGGAGGTGGTGAAGGGAGGAAAGAAATAAGTGAGGGAGATTAAGAAGTCCAAACTTCCATTTGTAAAACAAATGAGTCTCGGGTATTAAGTGTACAGTGTGGGGAATACAGTCAATAACTATGTAATATCTTTGCATAGTGGCATATCGTAACTAGACTTACCGTGGTGTTTGAAATGTATAGAAATATCAAATCACTATTTTGTGCACAGGAACTAACAGAATGTTGTAGATTAATTATACTTCAGAAACAAGATAACAAACTCATAGAAAGAGATCAGATTTGTGGTTAACAGAGGCAACGGGTGGGGGGAGGGAGTGGGAATTGGTTGAGGGCAGTCAAACTTCCAGTTATAAGGTAAACAACTCTTAAGGATGTAATGTACAACATGATAAATAAAACTAACACTGCTGTATATTATAGATGAAAGTGGTTAAGAGAGTAAATCCTAAGAGTTCTCATCACAAGGAAAATATTTTTTTCTATGTCTTTAATTTGGTATCTGTATGAGATGATAGATGTTCACTAAACTTACTGTGATAATCATTTCATGATGTATGTAAGTCAAATCATTATGCTGTACTCAAACAAACAGTGCTGTATGTCAATTAAATCGATAAAACTGGAAGAAAAATAAATAAACTAGAATTACAAAGAAAAAATGGTTAAGATGATAAATTTTGTTATGCATATATTACCACAATTAAAAATAATAAAGAAAAAGAAAGAAAACACGAGAATCAAATACTTAGGAATGAATTTAGACAAGAAGGTATAACACTTGTACATTGGCAACTACAAGACCTTACTGGAAGAAATTAAAGACCTAAATAAATTGAAAAACATCCTGTGTTCATCGGCTGGAAGACAATGTTGTTAAGATGGCAATAAACCCCAAAGCAAGCTACATATTAAATGCAATTAACATAAGATTCCCAACAACCTTTTCAGCAGAAATGAAAAAAAGCTGATCCTAAAATTCATATGGAGACACAAGGGCCCTGATTGGCCAAAACAGTCTTTAAAAAGAACAAAGTTGGAAGACTCATACTTCTCAATTTTAAAACTTACAACAAAGCTCCAGTAACCAGATCAGTGCAGTAATGGCATACAGATCGGCATATAGATCAATGGAACAGAACTGAGAGCCTAGAAATAAACCCTCACATCTATGGTCAACTGATTTTTGACAAGGGTGCCAAGACCATTCAATGGAGAAAGAACAGTCTCAACAGCTGATTTTGGGACAATTCCATGTGGAAAGAATGTTTGACCCCTACCTCATACCATATAAATAAATTAACTCAATATACATCCAAGATGCAAATGAAAGAACTAAAAGTATAAAATTCTTGAAAGAAAATATACGGACAAATCTTCATGACTTTGGATTTGGCAATGGTTTCTTAAATATGACACCAAAAGCACAGGCAACAAAAGAAAAAATAGGTACACTGGGGCTTCACTGAAAGTAAACTGCTGTGCTTCACAAAACAGTAGTAAGTGAGTGAAAACACAACCCAGAGAGTGGAAGCAAATATTTGCAAATTACACATCTGATAAGATTCCACAATCCAGAATATATGAAGAACTCTTACAACTCAAAAACAAAAAGGCCAAACAACTTAATTAAAAAGTGGGCAGGGACTTCCCTGGTGGCTCAGTGGTTAAGAATCCACCTGACAACGCAGGGTTCATGCCCTGGTCCAGGAAGATCCCACATGCCACGGAGCAACTAAGCCCAGGCGCCACACTACTGAGCCTGCACTCTAGAGCCCACGAGCCACAAGTACTGAGCCAGCAAGCCACAACTACTGAAGCCCACGCACCTAGGGCCCGTGCTTTGCAACGAGAGACGCCACCGCAATGAGAAGCCCACACGCCACAACGAAGAGTAGCCCCCGCTCGCCACAACTAGAGAAAGCCTATGCACAGCAACGAAGACCAAATGCAGCCAAAAATTAATTAATTAATTAATTAATTAAATTTTTAAAATGGCCAACAAGCACATAAAAAGATACTTAACATCATTAGTCATTATGCAAAGGGAAAGGCAAAACAAACCACAATCAAAATGACAATGAGTGTGAGATACCACTTTGTACCTACTGGGATGGCAAAAAAAAAAAAAAAAAAGTAAACAAAGAGTGTTGGTGAATGTGGAGAAATTGGAACCCTTAGAAATTGCTGCTGGGAATGTAAAATGGTGTGGCCACTGTGAAAAACAGTTTGATGGTTCCTAAATAAGCTTAAAATAAAACTACCAAATGACCCAGCATTTTCAACTCTTACATGTATACCCAAAAGAACTGTATGTAGCTGTTCAAATAAAAACTTGTACACAAATGTGCATATCAGGTCTATTCACAATAGCCAAAAGGTAGAAACAACCTAAATGTTCATGAATGGATGAACACATAGACAAAATGTGTCTAAACATATAATGAAATATTATTCAGCCATAAAAAGCAATGAAGTACTGACAGATGCTGGGACATGGATAAATCTCAGAAAGATTATTCTAGAGTCAAAGAAGACTGACACAAAGGCCACATATGATATGATTCCAATTAAATGAAATAACCAGAATAGGCAAGGTCACAGAGGCAAAAAGTAGATTAGTGATTGACAGGGGCTGGTAGGAAGGGGGAATAGAGAGTAACTGCTTAATGGGTATGAGGTTTCCACTAGGGTGATGAAAAAGCTCTGGAACTAGATAGTGGTGATAGTTGTAAGACACTGTGAATATACTCAGCGCCACTGAACTGCATACTTTAAAATGATAAAACTGTAAACTTTGTTACGTATATGTATTCTAGTACACACACCAAAAACCCCTCTATCTGCATCCTTTCCCCCTACCTCCTCTATGGAACAAAAAGCCTCAATCTGTGTCTGTCCCAATTTTTGGCTTACTTTAAAAAAGAGTCTGATTGTACTATTTATATGTGTAATTACTGTCATTTAATACCTACCAAAAACTCAATTGAGAAATAATATTTATGGTTAAATGTCTGAATGTTTTGTGCCTTCTTTCAGCTAAACTAGTGGTCTCCAAATTGTTTTGATCATGGGGTCCCACTGATAAAATATTTTTGAGTACAAACTACTAAAGTAGATACTTATTTATAAATTATATATTATTGCTGTACTCATGCCCTGTAAAACATATACAAAAATATAAATTTTAAAAGGTTCATACTCCAATGAACCATTTTGCAAGTATCCCTATTTGGAGAGCACCTCTCCAAATCAATTTTATCTTGGGTTAAAGTAATGGTCTGCATTTACTGACCCCTTGAAATCTGCCTTTATGGAATTCCCTAAACTAAGGCCCTATTAGCCTTACATGATTGTTGTTACTGAGAATGTACTGTAAGGACGCCGTTGAGGATTTTGTTACACCACAACGCCTTCTTTATGAGGACAGACGAGAGAAATTTAAGAAGTCTCAGTACCAGAAATATCTGTAATGCTTTTGAAAATTTCGCTTGCTTTTATATTCGAGTTATGTAAGTGATCACAAAATTCTAGCAACACTAATTGCTAGAAAACATAAAGCAAAATTTGTGGCTCATTTTTAGCAACCACATCCACAAGGTATCAACTTGCCTTCCCGTCACTCTTAATTCTTCATGTATTTATTTTTCAAATCATGTTGTAGCTCACCCCTCCCTGGCTTCAGTCTAATTTTCCATCATTCCAATTCTTCATTTACTTAAAAAACAATCATATCATATTACTTATATATGTATGTGTGTGTGTGTGTGTGTGTGCGCGCGCTTAAAAGCACCTCAAAATTTCTTAAAAGACAGGAAGGAATGAATAAACAAAAACCAACAGGCAAAAAAACCAGGCAATATTGTTCAGAATGGAGGTCATTCTAAACTTGAAGCTCCCCTGTACCAAAGGTATAGACTTTGCAGATTTTGAAGCATTTAGCAGCAAAGCCTTTCATCCAAAGGGTAATTCGTAAATGAGTGTTGATGAAAAGCATGACGACTCAAACAGCACTGTACTACACTTTCTCACTCTTTTCCAGCTGGTAAGAAATGTTATAGTGAGGAAAGGGCAATTGGCTATTTTTCACCTGTGTGCAAAGCTTAACTAAAAAGTCCATGAAAAATGCAGTCACATTGCCAGATGGAATTTGTAGCCATGTACCTGGATGTGTTTCCTTCTGGTGTGCTCTGAAGTAATTTGGGGGTAACCTGTATTCAATGGTTTCTTGTTTTTCTCGCTCCGCTTCTCAAGGTATCTCCTCTGATGGTCGGTGATGCTGCTGTCTAGTTTAATTCGCCTGGGTGACAAACAAACTCTTTCATGGCCAAAAGCATGGCTCAGTCAGTCGGGCAGTATCAATGGTGGAAATAGAGCTGCCCCTCTCATGCAGAGTCACTTCCTTATCTGTTTGGGTCAATATATCTGATTCCACAGAAGTGGTGGTGGAAAGGATGTTGGCGGCAGTATCTGTGAGCAGCTCACTCTCCTCTGAGTGTCTAGAATCTGAAGAAGTGTTATTTATATAATGAAAACCTGGCTGTTTTCTCAGAATATATTTATCAAATTTAATCTGTTCAATTGTAATCTGATTGGCCCTCCCAGCTTGATGAGTAGAAAGAACCTTGTTTTTTTTTTAAGATCGCCTGTGTTTTTACGGCATTTCTCCAGGCTTTTATACCGTTTGTTTTTCTGAAGCTTGTTGTTCTGCTGTTGCTGTCTACCACTCCATTCCTTAACATCTTGTTCCCCCTTGCTATCATCCTGTGTACTTTCTGAGGGCTGGAGAGAATGTGTGATGGGACGCTGAAGAAGTTTAGCCAAACGATCAAGTCGCTCCACCAAGGAAAGTTCCTTCTTGGCACTGAACTCAGGAGGTTTCTGTTGCCTCTGTCGCTCCTGATACCTGTTCCAGAGTTCATTTAAACTCACAGTGTGCTGAGTTGTTAACTCTGGGGTGGCCTTATGATCCCTTTTTAGGTCATTAACTTGTTTGTCATATTTTGGAAAATCTCTAGCCTGACTTTTAGTAGTATGCTGTACTTCTTTGTTTTCCAAGCTTACATTGATACTGAGGCTCTCTATTCTGGTATAATCTGACTTTGTCTTTGCCACATTTTGATAAGAGGAAGGAAGACAAGTGTGTTCTCTTTGTTTGTCTGGATGATGCTGAAAGGAATCTTTCCAAGAATGCCTCATGAAAACTCTTCTTCCTAAGGATTCATGGCAAAAATCTTGATCACTTGGTAGGTGCACTGGATGATGAAAGTAAAACTTAGCTGACCTGAAGACAGAATGGGTGGTATTTTCAAATTCTGAATGACATCTGGACTCTGAAAAGGTGAAAAAAAAAAAAAAAAAGATTTTGAAGGACTTTCAAAATATTTGCATTCCCTTTAGAAATAGTATTCACATTTAATTCTTTAGATACAAAACAAAGACTGAAGGAAAGAATGGTCTATATAAAGATTCAGAAAATTCACTGCCTGGACAAAGGATTCATGCCTTGTGCCTAGTGGCTAGATTGGCATGGTAATAGTTTAAGAGACTCAGGATCAAAAGACCCAGATTCTGGGCTGGATTCTGCCACAGACTGGCTGTATGACCTTGAGGAGGGCATTTAGGTTCTTGGGATTGTAACAGCAGCTGCTATGTATTACTGCTTGCTATGTGTGGGCTATTATGATATATGCTCTATATCTGTTTTTTCCCCTCTTATCAAACTGAGAGAGAGGTATTATTAATCTCATTTTCAGCTAAGAAACCTGAGACTTTATTTTTATCATCAGTAATTAAATGGATGGAATTTTTAAAACTCCAACTCTTTGTATGTTTTAGAGCCTTGAAAAATTCTTTTTTCTGAACCATCTTCACACCCCCTCCATTTTTTTTATTGTGGTAAAATACACCTACTATAATTTACCATCTTCCATCTTCACATTTTGACAGTCATTCTATATCAAAATAGGCATTTTAAGATGTAGAACATCTTAACAACTATAAACCATAATTGCAAACGTTAATTCAGTTTCCATACACATTTTTAGAGTTCTAAGTCATGGAAGAAACAGACATACATATGAAACACAGTATCACTTGTAACTATGGGATCCATTTTACCTTCTCTATAGATTATTGGTAATCAGAATTTTCACAAAATACTCTGGGAATCCCTAAGACAATTTCCCGAAAATATAGTGGGATACATGGAGTCTGCTTTTATATCTAAAGGATAAAAAGACTCTCAAACCTCCCAATGAACAAAAGTCCAGGACCAGGTGGCTTCACTGCTGAATTCTACCGAATACTTAAGGAAGGATTAATATGAAAGATTCTCAAACTCTTCCAATAAGCAGAACAGGAGAGAACACTTCCAAACTTATTTTATAAGGCCCACATTACCCTGTTATCCAGACGTTACCTAGATACCCAGTGTAGATACACTACAAAAAAATTACAAGCCAATATCCCTGATGAACATAGATGCAAAAAGAAACCAAACAAAACATTAGCACACCAAATTCAATAATATATTAAAAGGATTATACACTATGATCAAGTGGGATTTATTCCAGGAATGCAAGGATGATTCAACATCTTACAAATCAATCAATGTGGTACATGACACTAACCAAATAAAGGACAAAAATCATATAGTCAATAGATGTAGAAAAAGCATTTGAGAAAACTCAAAATCCATTCATGATAAAAACTCTCACCAAAGTAGGTATACAGGAAACATAGCTCACGACCATTTCTGACAAGACCATAGCTAACATACTCAATGTTGAAAAATGGAAAGCATTTCCTCTAAGATCAGGAACAAGACAAGGATATCCACCGGCATCACGTTTATTGAACACAGTATTGGAAGTTCTAGCCAGAGCAATTAGGCAAGAAAAAGAAACAAAAGGCACCCAAATCAGAAGAGAAGCAAAATTGTCACTATGTGAAAATGACATGGTTTTAGATATAGAAAACCCTAAAGACGCCACCAAAAAAACTGTTACAACTAAAACATTCAGTAAAGTTGCAGTATACAAAATTATTTAACAGACAAAGATCTGTTGCATTTCTATACATTAATAATAAACTGCCAGAAAAACAAATTAAAACAATCCTGTTCATAATTGCATCAAAAGAATAAAATACCTAGGAATAAATTTAACCAAGGAGGTGAAAGACCTGTATACTGAAAACATTGATGAAAAAAGCTGAAAAAGACATGAACAAATGGGAAAATATTCTGTGTTCACAGATTGGAAGAATTAATATTGTTAAAATGTCCATACTACTCAAAACAATCTACAGATTCAATGCAATCCCTATCAAAATTCCAATGGCATTTTTCACAAAAATTGAACAATCCTAAAATTTGTATGTAACCACAAAAGACTCCAAATAGCCAAAGCAATCTTTAAAAAGTAGAAGAAAACTGTAGGCATCACACTTCCTGATTTCAAACTATATTACAAAGCTACAGTAATCAAAATGGTATAGTACTGACATAAAAACAGACATGTAGATCAATGGAAAAGAATAGAGAGACCAGAAATAAACTCACACATATAAGGTCAATTACCTTATGACAAAGCAGCCAAGAATATACAATGGGGAAAGGATAGTCTCTTCAATAAATGGTACTGGGAAAACTCGATAGCCACATGCAAAAGAATGAAACTGAAGCGTTATCTTACACCATACACAAAAATCAATTCTAAATGGATTGAAGATTTAAATGTAAGGTCTGAAACCATAAAATTCCTAGAAGAAAACATAGGCAGTAAGAGCTTTGACACTGGTGTTAGCAATAATTTTTTGAATTTGACGCCCAAAGCAAAGACAACAAAAGCGAAAGTAAATAGTAGGAGTACATCCAACTGAAAGGCTTCTGCACAGCAAAAGAAACCATCAGACTACTGAATGGAAGAAGATATTTGCAAATGACATATCTGACAAGGGGTTAACATCCAAAATAGACAAAGAATTCAACTCAAATAAAAACAAACAAACAAACAACCCAATTAAAAAATGAGGGCACAGGATCTTAATAGACATTTTTGTGAAGAAGACATACGAATGGCTAACAAATACAGGAAAAGATGCTCAGCACCAATAATCATCAGGGAAATGTAAACCAAAACCACAATGAGATATCACCTCACACCTGTTAGAATGGCTATCATCAAAAAGACAAGAAATAACAAGCATTAGTGAGGTTATGGAGCTAAAGGTTCCTTTTTCTGTGCACTGTTAGTGAGAATGTAATTGGTGTTGCCACTATGGAAATCAGTATGGAGGTTACCCAAAGAGTTAAAATGCAACTACCATACGATCCAGCAATTCTGCTTCTGGGTCTACACACAAAACAATTGAAAGCTTGGTCTTGGAGAGATATTCGTAGATCTGTGCTCACTGCAGCATTATTTAAAATAGCCAAGACATGGAAACCACCTAAGTGTCCACTGATGGATGAATAGATAAGGAAAGTGTGGTATGGGGGGGGGTGGGAGGAATTGGGAGATTGGGACTGACATATATACACTATTGATACTATGTATAAAATAGATAACTGATGAGAACCTACTGTATATAGCACAGGGAATTCTACTCAATGCTCTGTGGTGACCTAAATGGGAAGGAAATCCAAAAAAGAGGGGATATATATATATATATATATATATATATATATATATATATATATATGTATAGCTGGTTCACTTTGCTGTACAGTAGAAACTAACACAACACTGTAAAGCAACTATACTCCAATAAAAATTAAAACAAAACAAAAAAAAAGAAAATGTGGTATAGAGGAAAGTGGGCAAGATGGCAGAGTAAAAAGACCTTGAGCTCACCTCCTCTCACAAGCACACCAAAATCACAACTATCCGCAGAGCAACCAATAAAAAAAAAACGCACACACACAAAACACTGGAACCCACCAGAAAAGATCTCCTACACCAAAAGACATAAAGAAGGAACGGCAACAAAACCGGTAATAGGGGGAGACTCACAATATAATCAAATTCCATAACCCCTATGTAGGCAACGAAAACTGGAGAGTAAATATATTCCAGAGGTTCTCCCAGGTTGGGGGTCTGGCATTGTTGAGATGAGCCCACAGAGCATTTGGCTTTGAAGGCCAGAAAGGCTTAATTGCAGGAGCCCCACAGGACTGGGGAAAATAGAGATATCACCCTTAAAGGGTGCACATGAAATCTCATATACCCTGGGACACAGGGCCAAAGAAGTAATTTGATAGGAGCCTGGGCCAGACCTACCTGCTCGTCTTGGAGAGTCTCCTGGAGCGGCAGGGGTTGGGGGAGGGTGGCTGCGGCTCACCCTGGGGACATAGACACTGGTGGCAGACATATTGGGGAATACTGTTGGTGGATGACATATTGGCTCATTAGCTCCAAAACCTGGCCCCACCCAACAGCCTGCAGGCAACAGTGCTGGGACGCCTCAGGCCAAAGAACTAACTGGGTCAGGACACAGCTCCACCCATTAGCAGACAGGCTGCCTAAAGACAAAAAAGCTCACAGCTGCCTTTGGACTAGCCCCTAGATATGGCCCAGCCCACCAGAGGGCCAAGACCCAGCACCACCCACCAGTAGACAGGCACAGGACTCTCCCACCAGGAAGCCAGGCCAAGCTTCTAGACCAGTCTCATTCACCAGGATGCAGGCACCAAAAGCAAGAAAACTATGATTCCTCAATGCAGGCCAGAGCCTACCCTGGGACCAGCTGGGCCTTGGACTGGCCCACTAGCAGGCCAAGGAAACCTTCAGGACACTCCAGACCCTGTACCCAACTGTGTCAGGAACCGACACCACCCCCTCAACAATCTGAAATGAGCTCTGGGATCCCAGGACCCTGCAGCTGGACTCCAGGGACCAGCTCTGCCTGCCAGTAGACCAGCACTAACCCCATGATCTGGCTTCAACTACCAGTGGGTAGGCAACAACCCTAGGGTCTTCAGGACCCTGACTCCACCCACCAGTGAGCCAGCATTAGCCCCGGGGCCCCTAGCATTCTGCAACCAGCCACGTTGTGACCAGGCCCTGCTAAACAGCAGCCAGCAGCATCCACACAAGGCAGGACCTGGCAACCAACCAGACTAGGGGCCTACCAGACTGCCCACATAGTTAGCCCACCACAACAGAAGGCCCAAGTAGCCCTCTTAGGGTGAACCCCTAGAGCACACAGCTTGGGTAACGAGAGGGGAGTGTGCTGCTGAAATGCACAGGACGCCTCCTACAGAGGGCCACTTCTCCAAGGTTGACAGATGTAACTTACCTACTACATACATAAAAATACAAATAGCAACTTATTGACAAAATGAGATGGCAGAGCAATATGTTTCAGATGAAGGAACAAGATAAAATCCCAGAAGAAGAACTAAGTGAAGTGGAAATAGGCAATCTACCCAAGAAATAGTTCAGAGTAATGATCATACAGATGATCAAAGAACTCAGGAGGAGAATGGATGCACAGAACGAGAAGTTATAAGTTTTAAGAAAAGAGTTAGAAAATGTAAAGAACAACCAGAGATGAAGAATACAATAACTGAAATGAAAAATACAGTGCAAGGAATCAAAGTAGACTAAAGGATTCAGAAGAATGGATCAGTGAGCTGGAAGACAGAGTAGTGGAAATCACTGCCACTGAACAGAAAAAAGATTTAAAAAAGAAAAGAAATGAGAACGGTTTAAAAGATCTCTGAGACAACATCAAGAGCACTAATATTCGCACTACAGGGGTCCCAGAAGAAGAGAGAAAGAGCCCGGGAACATATTTGAAAGAAAGAGCTCAGGAAAATATTTGAAGAGATAATAGCTGAAAACCTCCCTAACCTGGGAAAGGAAATAGTCATCCAAGTCCAAGAAGCGCAGAAAATCCCATACAGGATAACCCAAAGAGGAACACACCAAGACACGCTGTAATCAAAATGTCAAGAATTAAAGATACAGAGAATACTAAAAGCAGCAAGGGGAAAGCAGCAAATAACATACAAAGGAACTCCCATAAGACTATCAGTTGACTTTTCAGCAGGCACTCTGCAGGTCGGAAGGGACTGGCATGATATATTTAAAGTGATGAAAGGGAAGAACCTACATCCAAGAATACTCTACTCAGCAAGGCTCTTGTTCAGATTTGACAGAGAAATCAAAAGCTGTACAGACAAGCAAAGGCTAAAAGAATTCAGCACCACTAAACCAGCTTTACAACAAATGTTAAAGGAACTTCTCCAGGTGCAAAAGAAAAGGCCACAACTAGATATAAGAAAACTATGGAACAAAAAAGCTCACCAGTAAACATACAGTAAAGGTAGGAAATCATTCGCAAACAAAGCTAGCAGGAAGATTAAAAGACGAAAGTAGTAAAATCATCTGTATCCACGATAAGCAGTTAAGGGATACACAAAACAATTTGATGTAAAACATGACATAAAAAACAGTAATCATGAGGGGAGGAGAGTACACATGGAGGGTAATGGCAAATGCATTTGAAATTAAGACATCAGCAATTTAGAAGAATCACCATATGTATACAGAGACTGCTATACAATAACCTCAAGGTAACCACAAGCCAAAAATCTGTAACAGATACACACATACACAAAAAAGGAATCTAAACATAACACTGAAGATAGTCATCAAATCACAAGAGAAGAGAACAAAAGAAGGGGGAAAAAAAGACCTACAGAAACAAATCCAAAACAATTAACAAAATGACAGTACGAACATACATATCGATAATTACCTTAAACGTAAACAGACTGAATGCTCCAACCAAAAGACACAAACTGGCTGAATGGATACAAAAATAAGACCCGTGTATTTGCTGCCTACAAGAGACTCACTACAGATCTAGAGACACATACAGACTAAAAGTGAGGGGATGGAAAAGGTAGTCCACACAAATGAAAATCGAAAGAAAGCCAGAGTACCAATATTTATATTAGATGAAATCAACTTTAAAATAAAAACTGTCACAGGAGACAAAGAAGGACACTACAGAATGATCAAGGGATCAATCCAAGAAGAAGATATAACAACTGTAAATATATATGCACCCAACATAGGAGCACCTGAATACAGAAGGCAAAATATTAATAGACATAAAAGGAGAAATCAACAGCAGCACAATAATAGTAAGGACTTTAACACCTGACTTACATCAATGGACAGATCATCCAGAGAGAAAATCAACAGGGAAACACAGGCCTTAAATAACACATTAGACCAAAGGGACTTAACTGATATTTATAGAGCATTCCACCCAAAAGCAGCAGAATGCACATTCTTTTCAAGTGCACATGTAACATTCTCCAGGACAGATCACATGTTAGGCCACAAAACAAGCCTTGGTAAATTTAAGAAAACTGAAATCATATCAAGCTTCTTTTCCAACCACAACTCTATGGAACTAGAAATCACCTACAAGAAAAAAAACCTGCAAAAACCACAAACACGTGGAGGCTAAACAATATGCTACTAAACAACTGATGGATCACTGAAGAAATCAAAGAGGAAATCAAAAACTACCTAGAGACAAATGAAAACGAAAGCACGATGATCCAAGACTTATGGGACGCAGACAAAGCAGTTCTAAGAGGGAAGTTTATAGTAATACAGGCTTACCTCAGGAAACAAGAAAAATCTCAAATTAACAACCTAAACTTACATCTAAAGCAAGTAGAGAAAGAAGAATAAATAAAAACCAAAGTTAGTAGAAGGAAAGAAATCATAAATATCAGAGCAGAAATAAATGAAATAGAGACTAAAAAAAACAATAGGAAAGATCAATGAAACTAAAAGCTGGCTCTTTGAAAATATAAACAAAATTGATAAACCTTTAGGAAGACTCATCAAGAAAAAAAGGGAGAGGGCCCCAATCAATAAAATCAGAAATGAAAAAGGAGAAGTTACAACCGACACCACAGAAATACAAAGGATCATAAGAGACTACTATGAGCAACTACATGCCAATAAAACGGACAACCTAGAAGGAACTGATGAATTCTTAGAAAGGTACAACCTCCCAAGACTGAATCAGGAAGACACAGAAAATATGAACAGACCAATTACCAGAACTGAAATTGAATCAGCAATTTAAAAATTCCCAACAAAGAAAAGTCCAGGACCAAATGGCTTCACAGGTGAATTCTACCAAACATTGAGAAGAGTTAACACCCATCCTTCTGAAACCCTTCCAAAAGTTTGCAGAGGAAAGAAAACTTCTGAACTCATTCTAGGAGGCCACCATCACCCTGATACCAAAACCAGATAAAGATATTACACAAAAGAAAACTACAGACCAATACCACTGATGAACATAGATGCAAAAATCCTCTACAAAATACTAGCAAACCGAATCCACTAATAAATTAAAAGGCTCATACACCATGATCACGTGGGATTCATCCCAGGGATGCAAGGATTTTTCAATATCTGCAAATCAATCAGTGTGATACACCGCATTAACAAACTGAAGAATAAAAACCATATGATCGGGCTTCCCTGGTGGCACCGTGGTTAAGAATCCACCTGCCACTGCAGGGGACACGGATTCGAGCCCTGGTCCCGGAAGATCCCACATGCCGTGAAGCAACTAAGCCCGTGTGCCACAACTGCTGAGCCTGTGCTCTAGAGCCTGTGAGCCACAACTACTGAGCCCGCGTGCTACAACTACTGAAGCCTGTGCGCCTAGAGCCTGTGCTCCGCAACAAAGAGAAGCCACCGCAATGAGAAGCCCGCACACCGCAACAAAGAGTAGCCCCCGCTCGTTGCAACTAGAGAAAGCCCGCACACAGTAATGAAGACCCAACACAGCCAAAAATAAATAAATAAAATAAATTTATTAAAAAAAAAACATATGATCATCTCAATAGATGCAGAAAAAGCTTTTGACAAATTTCAACACACATTTATGATAAAAACTCTCTAGAAAGTGGGCACAGAGAGAACATACCTCAACACAATAAAGGCCATATATGACAAACCCACAGCTAACATTATACTCAATGGTGAAAAGCTGAAAGCATTTCCCCTAAGATCAGGAACAAGACAAGGATGTCCACTCTCGCCACTTTTTTTCAACATAGTTTTGAAGGTCCTAGTCACGGCAAGCAGAGAAGAAAAAGAAATAAAACGAATCCAAATTGGAAAAGAAGAAGTAAAACTGTCAGTTTTTACAGATGACATGA